>NW_028296623.1:1800000-2102500 GCF_055471065.1 Atractosteus spatula
TCATGTGTGTTCACCAAAATGTGATTAATGATGATGTTCAACCTAGTTTAGCTAATGATGGCTCTAATGAGCCCGATGCTATGGATCAGATTGTAAAGTCGGTGGTATGTTGCACCTTCAACCATTGTTTAAAGGGGGTTGTGGTTGATGAATGCGCGGCCCGTTTGATTAATCATCCAGGTCAACGGGGTCACACATGCCTAGTTGTCGGGTGCGCGGATGGGTACTGTGGTGTCTCTGGGGGAAAGTTTATGTAAATGAAAGTAGTACTCACACCACACTTTTCTTTCCTGAGTTTCGTGGCTTTTCTTCCTCCAACTATCTTCCAAATACAGTCCGTAATCCGTTCCCTTAATCCTGATCCGATCCGAGTTCCAAAAGTCCGTAATAAAGCCAATCCGCGATGTATCCTTATCCAGTGTCCGTAATCCAAAAACCATAAACCTTTTCTCCTTTCAGTAGTCCGTTATTCTTTAGCCCGATCTTTAACATACACCTCTTTCCTCTCTTTTCCTCCAAACCGCATTCACCTTATCGGCTTCCGCCCTGTTCACTGCCTCCGGGGCACTTATATTTTGGTTCCTGATGTGGCTCAGCTGTGTCTCATTGTTTCTCAGGGTAGACCCTTTCCATGTACCGGTCAGCTGATTCTTTTTGGCAGCCATTTTGCTAAGGTCCATATCTAGTATTTTAAGTAGGTCATTCCGAAAATACCTGTTATGAATGACCCTTCCCCTGGTCATGTTACAGTACAAAGATGTGTTGTTTGCCGCATTAGAAATTTATAAGTGTCTCAGTTTAGCCCGAATTTTATCGGCTGTTCTGTACATCGCCAGTGGCCTGGGTGCCTATACTTTTACAGATGATACTGAGCGGAGTATAAAGCACTTGCTGAGAAAAATAATTGACGACCGCTCGCCATATGAGTATGTACGCTCCTTACTTGTAAAGGTAGATGGAAAAATACTACACGTGACTTTTGGTGCGTTGCAAAACTTATTTTATACTTATTTATACATATTTTTACAGAAAAGAAAAAAGATCTATGTAAAACCAGGGCTGTGAAATACTCGCAATGTGAATAGAGCTTTCACTCTGTTTTACAGACACAGGTGTGCCATCGTGAGAAGAATGAAAAATTTCGAATGTATACGTAAGAATTCTTACAAAAAGTGCTTTATACTCTTCTTTCTGCAAAGCTTGAAATGAAAATCAATTAACTGAATACTAATGTCCTTGAATTTGTTAAAGAGATAGATGTGCATGTAAAGAACATGAGTGAAATTACTGCGATTCTGATGTTTTCAGATCAGAAACTGAAGCCTGGCGGATTCAGCGGTGTGTATTCCAAAATACAACGTATTTTACATAGAACCTGTGGTAACACCGTCCCTCTGATCACTCAGGCTAATTTATTTTCTCTGTTAGGGTCGCCCAGTTCGGTGTTCACGGCTATAGAAATGGCGAGAGAAAGGGCGTTATGAATGCTTTTTCAGATGCTGCTGAGTTTCTGAACAATGTTGGGGCGATAGCTACAACTAATTTTCTGCACCAACATTTAATTGGCGATTGCAAGCAGTAGTCTGTAATGTGTGTGAAAAGTTTAAAAGTGTATACTGGGATGTTTCTGTAATTTAAAACCTACTGATGAAATAAAGTGGTTCACATTTCACATGCTATTTGTCCTGCGAGTTCTTTCTGTGACACTTTACTCAGTCAGTCAGTCAGTCAGTGTGTGTGTGTGTGTGTGTGTGTGTGTGTGCGCGTGTGTGTGTGTGTGCTCACATCCCGGAAACTCGCGGCCCTCACCAGACTTCCCACACCGCCGATTCCCTAGGGTTATAATAGATTGCATTCAAACCTGCAGCAGACATTATCACCTTCCATCCCTCATCGCTAATACGCGCTTTCACACACTTATTTATAAATCGAAGGGGATGCGGTGGTGGGCATTTGGACCCTGAGGCCTGGGGCTTCTAGGGGTGGAAGGCGGGACAACAACACTCATTATGACACACCATTGGCTCTCGAGGGGGCGGGACATCCGCCCATAACATTGCACCATTGGCCGATAAGGGGGCAGGACATCTGCCCATGGCGGCCTCCCATTGGCTGAAAAAGGGGGCGTGGTACCTGTCAAAATGTTTGATGAAAGGTGTCGCTTTATTCTACTCCCGGGCCAAAAACAGCCCTCGGATCATCAACTCAATGAGGAACTCCCAGTCTCACAACTGCATTCCCTCGGTGCTTCCCTACCACCCTAACCCAATTTCTATCCCCAGGACCATCATTAACAATGACTACATTTTACAGGACGATCCCTCCATTGGTACTCTTTTTTCCGACCGCCCAATCATCTCTTATCGCTGACCACTACATAAGCTTCTTGTTCACAGCTCCCTCACACTCAGCACCTTCCCCTGCAATAGCACTCGCTGCATCACTGGCAAATACATATCTAACGACATTCAGGGCATCACAGGACAATTCCAGATAACCCTAACAACATCCTGTATCTCATTTACTGTATCTCTTGCAAAAAATGCCCAGCTATCTACATTTGGGAAACCGAAAGGAGACTAGGAGAATGCTTCAGAGAACATATTAGGGCTGGGAAGGTTAAAGATTTCTCCAAGCCCATAGTTTTTCTTTTCACCTCAAATAGCCAGGATCTCTCAATGACTGACTTATTTTAATGTAATCTTCTCTATTCTCTTGCAGGTTTTGACTTCACACCTTTCTTCACCTCTCTCCATTTTGCACTTCCTGTGTGGCCTCTCTGCTGCTCCTGCCTCCTCCCCTCTCCCAGCTTTTGTTCTTCTGTGCTATTTAATCTTTGTAATCTGCCCTGTCTTTCTCACACCTGAAGAAGGCTTCACAGCCGAAACATTGAGTTTTCTCTCTTCTCTTTTCAGTATGGAATAAACCTATTACTTGTTCCTTTGCAGACTACACATGCTGACATAGTTTAGTTCAGGTGGGTAGCTGCTTCAAAATACATTTGTAAATGTCAATTTAAAACTGTAAAAATAGTAAGATTGTAACTCCACTTTAAAACGTGGCAAGAAATAGACACATGGCAGGCTACACTCTGGAAAGGACACCAGTCCATCCCAGGGCAAAGATATAAAAAATAAACATATAGGCAGCACATATCAAGCCTTACAAGAAATCATTAACAGCCTCAACACACACCACAGGTCCATTAAACTCAAATACACCAAGCATGGTAGCCTGATAGACTTCCTAGACACCACCACATACAAGGTTTCTTCCTTCAACAACACAGACAAACTGGACATCAAGGTATTTTTCAAAGACGCATTCACACGGCTTACTGCACAAGGATAGCTTCCACCCAAAACATACTTTAAAAGGACTGGTAAAATCACAACTCCTACACTTCCACAAAATCTGTACACAACAACAAGACTTTGAGGAAGCCAAATACACACTCTTCCAAGCTTTATGCCAGAGAAGATACACACAAAGTTTCCTCAAAAATGTGGTACAAACATTTCTAAATAGAAAAACTCCAGATGACAGAAAAATACCCCTCAACACATCATATTCTCAACTCAGCATAAAAAACAACCAAAAACCATGATATTAGAAAACACAAACATACTAAGGGAGCACAAAATCATATCTGCACACAGAAAAAAACAAAAACCTTCAGCATTAATTAGTCCAAAGCAAGCTAAAACCTGTACAAAACAGATCATATACACCAAGAGCCAAACATTTCATAACAGAAAACAATGATCCAAAACAAAGAAACTAAAGAAATCTTCCAGTTGCAAAGGGCACTCTCAGAAAACATCAATAACGCCATCTACAGCATCCAGTGCAAAAAGTGCGGGGTGACCTATGTGGGGGGAACGGGTAATTCCATCCGAACCCAGCTGACACAACACAGGTACATCAGGAACCACGGGACTGGAAAGCAACCCCAACTGGACAGAGATTGAAAGAAAGAAAAAGGAAAGGGAGTGGATCAAAAGACTTATTACTATCTTTACACAAGACCTGAACATCAGAAAAACCGGGAGGGTTTTAGTCGTTGGAAGGAGAGTGCTCTCCTTGTCCCAGATGGTCCCCTCTCGGATAAAATCTGGGAGAAGGAGCTTTGTTCCCCTCTCCTAACTAGCCAGATCCTACAGGGACTGGAACTCTTCACCATACTAACACGCAACAAACAGAAGAATAACTGAAACCAATCAGCTATGGAAACTCGCACAGCTTGCACAGTCCTACTAGGGAGGAAAACAAAAGACCCTGATTGCCTATTGAGATGTTAATGGTCCATGCATAATCCCCACCAGGGAAAGCAGAAACCCATTCACCAACTGAAACTGCACCTACTCATACAGAAACGTACAGAAGGAACACAGACCATAGGATACAAACTAGCCCCCTAGGAGGAACTACAACACACTGCCCCTTACAAAACAGGATAAAAACAGGCCAGCATGGACACAGTGTTCCAGAACAATGCCTGAAGAAGACCCAGGCAGAAACATAGCGACACACAGAAAGGCAAGATTGTCTTCCTATGGAGCCACAGATTCTACAGAGGTAAAGCTGCCTAACAGTGGAAACCTAATGGTGTCAACGAAGCTTTAGGCATTTAAATGGTAAGTATGGATCAATCCAGAGTTGACAACGCACGCAACCGTACGGTCACCCTCCACACTGCCTACACAACAAACATGTCAAACAGACAGGATACCTTCCAACAAGGAACCAGGATCATCTACAAAATGATCCAAACAGTCCACCATTTACAAAACACAGCAGTTTTATTGGACGGGAGAACCGAGCACCCGCCAGCCTACGACGGAAGACCGAGGAACTCATAAAACCTGCCAAGCCACCCAAACTCACATATTTGAAGCTGGTAAGCAATGCCAAAAATTGGCTTCACACCACACTGCAGATCCTCGAAGAGCGCTACGAGGAAAATCTGTCATACAACTAGAGGATCTTGAGCTTCCCCACTGGGAGGAAGCTTTCACACTTGCTTCCAACTGATCAAAGAAACATTATGGGAGGAAATTGCAGAACACCACCTTTGGACCCTACAGTACACAAGCTATCAATACTGGGTTAGGGAAGGACACTCGGGCAGACCAAATTATCACAGCAGTTTTTAAATTCTACAACGACTTCTACTGGAAAGACTGCGAACAAGACCAAGTAAGAGTTAAGTTGTTTTATAAAGTCATTATTTTAGAGCAAGGTATAATTCTGATAAAAATACAATAAACAATATGGTGAAGCTATTGGAGAGAAAATTAAGGCTCGGTTAAGAAACTGAAACAGTCTTGACTTGTTCCTTTACACAAAAGTTATTTATTTTCAAAAGAGACCCATGAGGATTCCTCTGGTGTGCAAGACCTGCCTGAAGACATTTGACCAGTTTCCTCTTCACCTAAAGAGGGTGTGTATGAAATGAGCCTCAGCAGAGGACATCAGCAAGGTCCTTCTCCAGGCCAGGAAGGACTTGTTGAATCACCTGAGGAATGGGCAGGTCGGGGATTGCAAGAGCATAGGGCTCATGTGTGGTGAGAATGTGAGACTGGCGGAGTCCATGGACTGTTTTATGTGGAATCCTGAGGACACATCAGCAAGGTAAGATATTTATAATTTATAAGGGTTCTTCTGTTTCATTTCTAACCTTTACCTTTATGTAAGGGTATGTTAAAATGATATACCAGTGGTCCAGATGCCCTGAGCAAGAGGCTGCTGTCGAGGAGGAAGAGATGCCAGAGACTGAAGTGGAAGAGGAAGGGGAAGATGTGAGTTCTGGAGAACTTTCTATTTTTTCCAAATGTATCTTTTGTTTTATACTTGTATTCTAGTTTGTCTTAGAAGTAAAAATGTTTAAATGTGTATTTTGTATTCCTACTGTCCCCCCAGTTCTTATAAAGCCATCAGCAGGCTCTCAGGAAGACGGTGACCCAGGCTGGACTGGACAGAATTCACTCCCTGGATGCTCCTCACCTGGCTGGGTTTAAACAGGACCTTACCAAGGATCTTGGAGTGGCAGATTGCTCTCAGGAGGTATTTATTTTTAAAGGCATTTAAAATTGAGCAGTGATATTTCCATAGCACATGTTTTTCTCCTTAGCTTAAAATTCACCCATGTGAAATCTCAGCCATAAACATAGTGACTCTACATTTGTCAGGTAGAAAATGTTTCCAGATTCCTCTTTTTATGGATCCATCTGCATCTTCCTTAAACTTTGTAAAGGGCCTATCCAAAACAACAATTATTGTAACCAAATGAAGACCACTGGACTGTCTCACCAAATCATTGCTAATTATATTAAGAACATAAACCATTTTCCGGGCTACATCCTAAATGATATCAGTGTGAAAGTAGAGGATCCCAGCCTGGCTAACCTCATCATCAACTTCCAAAGTATCCTAAAGGATATTCAGAAGAAGAACAGTAAGAATGTTGCCAAGAGATTACTAAAAATAGGTCATTTTCATTTTAAAACTTCTTTCAGTTGTACTTTTAATTTGAATACAAAAAAAAGTTGATGAGTATTAATTTCTCCCACAGATATAGACAGTTGCAGAGTCCAGAACCAAGTACGAAGGAATGCTGGAAGGTGTTGATGGTTGCAAAGAGAGATGTGTTGCACAGACTGGGCAAGACATCACCTTGCCTGAGCAGCTTCTTGTACTGTATTTCCTGCAGGCCTTTCTCCAGCTGAAGCACCTGTAGCACCCAGGGGTGGTAAAGAACATGACAGTAAGAATACTTTCATACAACAAAAGTAAGAAATTACATATATAGGATTTTTACAGTTTGGTGTATTCATTTTTATTTTCTCGCTATTACAGGTTGAGGAATGGGTGCAAAGAAAGTGTTGTTTCAACAAGTGGGCACGAAAATGGTCATAATTCCTGTTAAAGAGCACAAAACCTCAAACAACAGCTGGCTTCCTTTGCATTGAGTGAAGAAGAGGAACATGCAAGTTGATGGCTACATTGATATACCCATCCACTCAATTCAGGGTTGTGGTAGAACTGGAACCATCCTGGCAAGCAGTGGATGCAAAGTACTGTATCACCCATAATGTGACACCAGTCCATCACAGGACTCACTCACACCATGGCCAATTTTCATAGAAGCCAATTCAAATCCATGTTAATACTGAAGAAAGATGTGAAGACGGGTGTTTGAATTTAATCCTTTCTGTATACGGTTTAGACTTCTAAGTCACAAGCTGGGGTTTATGGCAGGAAAGGGGGTTAACTAATAAGGATTGCAGATGCAAGCTAGGAACCCCCCTGGGTGTAATCTTAAACTGACCATTTGGCCAGACATCGTAAACTGGCCAAATACCATGAACCCCCCTCTTTACCATCAGACCGAGTGACGTCAGAAACGGAGAAGAAGACACTATATAACCCAAAAGTTTGTACCAGTACGGGGAACAATACTTCGGTTTTGTTGTTTCTTGCGGGAAACAAGACTTTGGCTTTATTGTTCCTTGCATGCAATAAACTCATCTGTTTTACTTCATCTCGGGATCAAAAACCTTATTTATACAACAAATTTGGCGTAGTCAGCGGATGCTCCAGAAGGCACAGAACTTCCCATCGGCAGGAGAGACGGTCAGCGCGCACATTACTAAGAGGTAAGGACTGCTCTTTTATTTAAAAGTCCCGACTCTCTCTGACCGATTGGGAAGTCTCAGCTCCCTGCAAGAATTGCCCTAGATGACAGAGTAAACATGAGTTCCTGAATTCCTCTGGCCCGGGGAAGACACCGGTGTATGTAATGGGTTGTTTGCTGTAAGCCCAGAATTTGGTCTGGCAGGCGGTCCACGGTATTGTGTACAGGCGTTCGAAGCTGGTGTATGCCTTAATTGTGCGTGGAGTTTTCGAACGGGTTTTGGACCTTTACCACGAAGTTCAGGACTGGTGTGGGCCTTAATTGCGCCCGGAGTTCTGAGGCTCAGGATCGGTGTGGGCCTTAATTGCGCCCGGGGTTCTGGAGCAAGTGGTGCATTAAATGCACATAGTTCAGGACTGGTGTGGGCCTTAATTGCGCCCGGAGTTCTGAAGGTCAGGACTGGTGTGGGCCTTAATTGCGCCCGGAGTTCTGAGGCTCAGGATCGGTGTGGGCCTTAATTGCGCCCGGGGTTCTGGAGCTGAGTGGTGCATTAAATGCACGTATAATCCAGGATTGGTGTGGGCCTTAATTGCGCCCGGGGTCCTGAGATTAGCTACGCCTTGATCGTGCCATATTGGCGTGGCGTGGTTTTTTGTTTTAAAGGAAACAGAAGTAGAAGAGATATATATATATATGTTTTTTGGTGTTTTCCTTGTTTGTGAAATACATATACACACGCACGACACTAACATAAACACACCTCATAATAAAAGAGCAAAGCATTAAGTAGCAGGATTTAAAGGACGTTGAGACCCGAGAATCGCCCTGATTCTGCCTGAAGGGCATTCAATCTGGACTATGGATAAGGACAAATGCGGGCTTCTGGATATGGAACCCGCCACATTTACTGGGAAATCCCCGCCATACACAAAGCCATATAAAATCAACAAAGAGGCGGAGGAAGGGGTTCGACCAGTAATACAAAAAGTATTGGCTCAAGGCATTGTACGAAAAACACATAGTACAAGCAACAGTCCAATATGGCCTGTAAAGAAAGCCAGCGGAGCATGGCGATTCACAGTTGATTACTCAAAACTCAACCGTCTCACCCCCTTGGTAGCAGACCCCTCTGCTATTTTTCAACTACTGACCCCTGAGCACCAGGTGTTTTCAGTAATTGACATGGCTAATGGGTTCTGGTCTGTTCCTCTACATCCAGAGGTACAAGATTGGTTCGCTTTTGTTGTAGATGGAGAACAATATACTTGGACCAGGTTACCACAGGGGTTTCATAACAGCCCCACCGTGTATCACATGGCACTTCGGAGGCATCTCCGGAAGTTGCCTCAAGTGTCCTCCGTCGTTATCCAATATGTGGATGATATTTTAATCGCGTCTCCTGACGAGGAAACCCACAAGAAGGACCTCCAAATTATTCTCGACCATTTGGTTAAAAAAGGACACAAGGCTAGTTATAGCAAAGCACAGTTATGCCTAGACACCGTAATTTACTTGGGACAGAAGATTAGTCAGGGAAAAAGGGAATTGACAGAAGATTGGGCCCAGGCAATCTGAACACACCCTAGTCCCAATACGGTGAGAGAGCTCCGATCATTTCTGGGTCTGTGCAATTTCAATAGAAATTGGGTTGATGCTTTTTCTGAAAGGGCCAAACCACTTACAGACCTATTAAAGGGGGGAGGGAGGTCCCTTGATCCTATTGCTTGGAGTCCTGAAGCTGAACACGCTTTTAATGATTTAAAACAAGCTCTGTTACAGGCTCCTGCATTGGGGTTTCCTCAGACAGATCAACCATTCTACCTCTATGTAAGTGAAAAGAATGGATTTTGGACAGCTGTACTAACACAGGAACATGGGGGTAGGTACCGCCCGGTAGGGTATTACTCTGGATCCTTGGACGAGGTAGCCAGAGGCTGGGGACCATGTCTACGAGCCGTTCAGGCCGTCTGTCTAGCAGTACAGGCAGTCAATAACATAGTGCTAGATCAACAACTGATTGTTCGATGCCTACATGCGGTACACACCCTCATGTCCCTGAATCGGGTCAGTCAGGTTAATGCGATACGATGGAGCAAGTGGCAGGTCTTGTTAGAGGCTCCAAATATTACCATTGAATGTGAAGGAGCTCTAAATCCAGCCACATTGTTACCTGACCCATCAGAAGCCTATATGTTAGAACACAGCTGTGATGTTTGGGCAATGGGAGAAGATGAGGGCATCAAAATAGCCGAGCAACCACTAAGGAATGAAGACCTCATCCTCTTCACTGATGGAACTTCATTCATAAATTCTAGTGGGGAGAGGAAAGCGGGTTGGGCTGTGACTACAGAACATGATATCCAATGTGGGGGAAGATTTGAGGTACCCACGTCAGCACAGCGAGCTGAACTGAAAGCTTTGGTGGAAGCCTGTAAATTAGCAAAAGGCAAGACCACCACAATATACACAGACTCACGATACGCATTTGGAATATGCCATGACTTTGGAAGATTATGGAGTAATAGGGATTTTTTAACCTCTGCTGGCACTCCGGTAAAGAATGCGGATCTGGTGTCTGAGCTGCTTGCGGCTCTCCAACTCCCAAAGCAGGTAGCTGTAGTCAAATGTAAGGGCCACAGCAGAGAGGACACTCCCGAGGCCAGGGGCAATAAGCTGGCAGACTGGACAGCACGTCAAGCTGCCCTGGGGCAATGGGAGGAGTGGTCTATAGAAAAACCTCTTCAGATTATTTCAGTTTGCACAGTGAACATACAGGCACTCCGGATGGAACAGCTCAGCGAGCTCCAGGCCCAGGCCCCAAGGATTGAGAAATGGACCTGGATGGAACGCAATGTGGGGCTGCAGAAGGATGGGACCTGGAGGTGCCAGCGTACAGGCAGACCCGCCTGCCCCAAGCAACTAATGCCCTACCTGGCACAGCAAATACACTCCACAGGGCACCCAGGTGTTAGCCAAATGACTCGACGCTTTGCTCAGAGCTGGGTGGGCACAGGCTTCACACCCTTCACAGCTGATGTGGTACAACGCTGAGGAGAGTGCCAAAAAGCCTCTGGAGCACCGCCGGTTCGGGCTCCTAATCTTCGACGTCCTGCACCCGAGGGGCCCTTTAGACACTGGCAAATAGACTATTGTTCACTGCCACCCTGTAAAGGGAAAACAGGCCTCCTAGTGATGGTGGACCAGTTTTCTAGATGGGTGGAGCCTGTCCCTGTCAAACGAGAGACTGCGCAGACAACTGCCAAATATCTTGTGACAGAAGTAATTCCCCGATGGGGACTCCCGTGTCGCATAGACTCAGACCAGGGCACACATTTTACTGGAAAAGTGTGTCAGGTGGTGGCAGACCTACTAGGGATCAAATGGGACCTGCATTGCCCTCATCACCCGCAGTCCTCCGGCATGGTGGAACGGGTGAACCGAACTTTGAAAGCTAAATTGACAAAGTACCACCTGGGAGGGATCCCCTGGGTGGATGCATTGCCCGCCGTACTGTGCAGCATCCGGGCTGGGACAAATCGAATAGTGGGGCTGAGCCCGTTTGAGGTGATCACGGGGCGTCCCATGAGACTGAGTGACTCTCCAGGACATGACAGAGTAGGCTTGAGTATACTAACTGATTCTCTGTTACAGTATTGCAAGTTGCTGACAGAGGCCACCCAAGGAGCCCGCGAGCAGGTCCTGGAGGCGTGGGGACCACCACCTGAAGGAGGGCACGACCTCATCCCAGGAGAGTGGGTGTGGATCAGGAAATTTCCCTCACAGGTTCTCCAGCCCAGGTGGGACGGACCCTACCAGATCCTGTTGACAACCGAGTCTGCGGTTCGAGTGGAAGGAAAAGATCGCTGGATCCACGCGTCACACTGCCGACGAGCCTCATCCCCAGTTACAGACTCAGAATGAAATCATTTCTGTTAATAACGATAATTGTTGCTGTAGGACTATGTTCCACAGGGATTAATGATCATCTCTCCCACAAAGGAGAACATGGAATTAATTCCTTTTTAGGCCTCTCCTATCTGACAGCTAAGAAAACCAACCAAAGTGCCTGCTGGGTGTGTGCCGCATTACCCAAATATGTACAGGGAGGACTTCCTATGAGGGCCATTCCTTGGCGTCTCGAGGAAGTCATAGGAATGATCATTTGGAGAGATAATATAGGAGATTTTAATATGACAAACTATGGGGGTTGCCATAACACGACTTTAACTTGCACAACATTACAATATCTACAGGAGCGAGGCTTAGAGCCCACGAGTTTCACAGGCTCTTACGCTCCTAAGTATAACAGAAGCCATACACCACCATACCTGACTCTAAATAAGGAAGGTGAGGGAAACATATGTTTTCAGCACACTAATGGTCTGCACTTGGTTGGATGGAGTCGTTGCAACCTTACCATCGCTGCAGATATATCCACCTCTACCTTCCAAATTCCAGGATGGGATCGGCACACCCCACAATTCGGTATAAGCTTCTTATTTTCAGAGGCATGGGGAGCGCCAAACGGAACATACTTCATTTGTGGAAAACAAGCCTACCCATGGTTGCCAGCCCAGTGGTCTGGCTCATGTTATTTAGGATATGTGGTTCCTCATATCCGTGTTCAAACCCACAGCCCCTTCGGACCTAACCACAAACCACAAAGAAAATTGGCTGATTGGGAATATTATTTAGGTATAATATTTCCACAAGCTGGCATGAACTTTCGTAGTCAAGAGTTAATTCAAATGGCCTCGACTTTAGAGGAATTAGCAAATTCTACCTCATCTAGTCTGAAGGCTGTTAATGATGAGATGGTAGCCCTCAGAACAGTGGCCATGCAGAACCGACTAGCTTTAGATTATGTACTGGCGGCCCAAGGAGGAACTTGTGCAGTAATTGGCACTGAATGCTGCACATATATTCCTGATAATTCTGAGCACATCTCAGATCTGGCCCAACACATTTACAATGAGGGACAGAAATATCAGGACTATTATACTGAAAATTGGGGAATTGGGTCTTGGGTAAAGTCTGTGTTTGGGGCCTGGGGTGGAACCTTTTTACAGTGTTTATTTGTAGGAATAGTTTTGCTTATATGTGTAATTGTAATCATCACGTGCACAAAAACATGTATCACATCTTGCTATAACCGTGGAACGTAAAATGTCATGGCAATACATACCTGTTCACCTAGAAAGGAAAGATCTGCCCTGACATTGTATGTATAAAATAGGCTACACTGACGTATGCTGTATTTTATAAGTGGGGAATGAAGAAAGATGTGAAGACGGGGGTTTGAATTTAATCCTTTCTGTATGTGGTTTAGACTTCTAAGTCACAAGCTGGGGTTTATGGCAGGAAAGGGGGTTAACTGATAAGGATTGCAGATGCGAGCAAGGAACCCCCCTGGGTGTAATCTTAAACTGACCATTTGGCCAGGACATCGTAAACTGGCCAAATACCATGAACCCCCCTCTTTACCATCAGACCGAGTGACATCAGAAACGGAGAAGAAGACACTATATAACCCAAAAGTTTGTACCAGTACGGGGAACAATACTTTGGTTTTGTTGTTTCTTGCGGGAAACAGGACTTTGGCTTTATTGTTCCTTGCATGCAATAAACTAATCTGTTTTACTTCATCTCGGGATCAAGAACCTTATTCCTTCTGTTACAACAATGCGTACAGTACTCTTCACATTTCATTACTTGTAGCCACAAGCCTTTGAACCGGCAATTCATATTTAGGTAGTGGCCACAACCCACTCCATGCATTCAAAGTAAAAACCCAAAAAATAAATTGAGCATACTGTATGAAAGAAACATGATTCTAACTCTTTGTTTTGGCATACCTCAGTTATGTGCACAAAACTATCTTCACGAGCCACACAATGGAAGTGGCCTCTGGTCTGGGTGCAATACTAGGGGTTCTCATGATTTCAGAATAAATTGTAGTAGTGAATTTCAAGCAAAGATTCAATAATGAAAATGAAGGAGCTAGTTTTCTAAAGCCACAGATCAGGAGCAAGGTTTAAAACATCTCCAAGATGTTTAATATCACTTGAAGCGCAGCGAAGTTGATCGTTAAGAAGTAAAAGGCCCCCAGACAATATCTGTAGCCAGGAATCTAAGTCTCGCACTCGATCCTCTCCTGTCTTTTGAGCCCCATGTGAAAGATTTGATTAAGACAGCTTTTTTCCCCCCACCTTAGAAATACTGCCCGCATTAGTGCCTGTTTCATGCATTTAGAACGTCAAGGCTTGTTATCCGCTGTTAGTGGATTTTGCATACGTGTCCTGCAATGATCTCTTTTCGCAGCTAACCTTGATATTTCTCCCCAGTCAGAAGCGGGAGTGCTTTCTATCGCTGTCCCTCTCATCCGACCAAGAGCCAGACAGAGCACCTGCTGTGCTTGTAACCCTGAATTCCTTTTGGCTCGTCATCTTGCCCAACAAAGATCCCAGCTAAATCCAGAAAATTAAGCATGTCCAACCTAAAAAACCTCACAGATACTCTGTCTCTCCACTCCCCAAAGCAAATGTTTCTGGTTTCGGCCTGTTGCCTCATTCAGGTGTAACGATTCGCCTTTCCAGCCTTTTGTTTCCTCTTCCTGCCTCTGTTCCTGCCTGGGAAGGCTGAGGCTGCTGCTGAGAGAGGTGTTAGTGGGGCCAGCAGGGGGTGCTCACCCTGCGGTCTGTGTGGGTCCTAATGCCCCAGTATAGTGACGGGGGACACTAAACAGGTGCCATCCTTCGGCTGAGACTTAAAACCGAGGTCCTGACTCAGAGGGCTGTCTGTGTGGAGTTTGCATGTTCTCCCTGTGTTGGCATGAGTTTCCTCCAGGCGGTTCGGTTTCCTCCCACAGTCCAAAGCCAGGCTGGTGGAGTTAATTGACTTCTGGGAAAACTGGGCTCTGGTGTGAGTCTGATTGTGATGGACTGGTGTTAGTGGGGCCAGCAGGGTGCGCTCACCCTGTGGTCTGTGTGGGTCCTGATGCCCCAGTATAGTGACGGGGGACACTGGACTGTAAACAGGTGCTGTCCTTCGGATGAGACGTAAAACCGAGGTCCTGACTCTCTGTGCTCATTAACAATCCCAGGGCGTTTCTCGGAAAGAGTAGGGGTGTAACCCCGGTGTCAAACAACTGCTCATTGTTCTCGGATTTTGGAGCGAGGTCCTGAGCACAGAGTGAAATCAATATGCACACTGCAACCGACACTCCCACTGGCCCATAAACGGTATCAAGAAGTTCGAAAACCAGTTAGATACAGTTCAAGACTGAGCAAACACCCGGCCCATTTAAATACAGGAGGACAGAGCCAGAAGATAAGATAAGGTAACTATAAGACAGGAAAGCAGTTGAAGGAGCTGAAATCTCCTGGATTGTTTATTTGAAAGATTTGGGTGTCAAAAGCCAGACCTGGGGGCTGTCCTGAAGATTCATCATTCCTTCCCCAGCTCTTCTCAACTTCAGGGTTGGGTCGGATGTGCTCTGGAAGTCACGATGGATGTGTGGGCTCCGGGTTATCTCTCGGCCGATACAAGACCCATCTAGTCTCATCTCCAACACCTTCTATGCTCGGTCTGAAGCCAACAACACAGAACCAGTCATCAGAACTGCACCCTCCACAGCTGACCAGCTGCTCTCACTGTCTGCAGATGAAGTGAGGAGATCTCTGCTAAAAGTGAACACAAGCAAGGCTGCAGGACCCGACGGCATACCCAGTCGCTTTCTCAAAGCCTGCGCCAATCAAATGTCTATTCACAGACATTTTCAACATGTCTCTGGCCCAAGCCGTAGTCCCCACCTGCTTCAAGACAACCACCATCATCCCAATACCAAAGAAAACCACAGTGACATGTCTTAATGACTACCGACCAGTGGCACTAACACCTGTCATCATGAAGTGCTTCGAGAGGCTGGTCATGAAGCACATTAAGGACACCATTCCAAACACAGTGGACCCGTACCAGTTTTCCTACCGGTATAACAGATCCACAGATGACACAATCTCCATTGCCATACACACTGCCCTATCCCATCTGGACAAAAAGAACACATACACAAGACTACTATTCATCGACTTCAGCTCAGCTTTTAACACTATCATCCCAGAGAAACTAGTCAAGAAACTCAGTGCACTGGGTCTCAACACCACCCTCTGCAACTGGATTCAGGACTTTCTGACAGGCAGACCTCAGGCTGGCAGGCTTGGAAACCACACCTCCGGCACACTAACTCTGAACACTGGGGTCCCCCAGGGGTGTGTGCTTAGTCCATTGCTCTACTCCCTCTACACCCACGACTGTAAGGCCAAACATAACACCAACTTCATCATCAAAATTGCCGATGACACCACAGTTGTAGGTCTGATCACAGACAATGATGAGAGGGCCTACAGGGAGGAGGTCAATCTCCACCAATATCACAACGTGGTGTGATGACAACAACCTCACCCTCAACGTCAGCAAAACCAAGGAGCTGATCGTTGATTTCAGGAAACTGCAAACCAGACATGCCCCTATCCACATCAATGGGACTGAAGTGGAAAGGATCAGTAACTTTAAATTCCTTGGCGTCCATATCACCGAGGACCTCACATGGTCTCTCAATGCCACCTGTCTGATCAAGAAAGCACAACAGCGCCTGTACTTCCTAAGACGGTTGAAGAAGGTTAAGACATGTCCCCAGATCCTCACTACCTTTTACAGATGCACTACAGAAAGCACACTGACAGGCTGCATCACAGTGTGGTATGGCAACTGCAGTGCTGCTGACTGCAAAGCCCTACAGCGGGTGGTGAAAACTGCCCAGTCCATCACTGGGGTTACCCTCCCATCTATCCAGGACATTTATGACAGACGGTGCTTGAGGAAAGCTCTAAGCATTATCAAAGACCCCACACACCCCAGCTACAGACTTTATGATCTGCTACCATCTGGAAAACGGTACCGGAGCATTCGGGCCCGGACTACCAGACAGAGACAGTTTTTACCCCTGCACTATCAAACTGTTAAATTCCCAGCCTCTCTCACTCTCACTCTCACCTCACCTCTCACCTATGATCTGAACCTCACAGTGCCTGATTCCTTTCTTTCTTACCAAAAACCCAGACACACATTGAAAATCTACCTCTACCATACATGTCAAAAGCTCACTCCCCATAATTTCTATCCCTTTATTTTATTGTGTTGATGCATATTTTTGCACGTAACCTGTTAGTTTTTGTTGTTTTGCACATCGTCTGTTGTTGTTTTTTGCACACTGCCTGTTGTCTCTGTCATTCTTTTGCTACACAATTGTACTGTTGTTGTTGTTGTTTTTTTCTCTTTGTACTACTTATGTCCGAGAGCTAGCTAAATAGCATTTCGTTATACCATATACCATGTATATGAGTGTAATGACAATAAACTTGAACTTGAACTTGAACAGACAGTTAAATGGGGATAATTTCGAAGTTGCAAATATGAGATACCATAGCGCGGTTTTTTTCACTCCCTGGCGAGACGGGCTTCCATAGTTATGTGTATTCTTGATATATCAGAAGGGGGCACTCTTCTCTTTATCGCACGTAGTCCCGAATACTGCGTATGGAGTTTGCGTGAGTGAGGTCAGTAACGAGCTTGATCAGACCCAAATCTACTGCTTTCATCCAAAACAGCCCTTCATTTGGGCTTTAACCACTTAACAACATTGACATATTTAGACAATGTCTGCCTGGAATTTCCTCCCCCTTAAACATATGTTATATCTCTGCAGCAGAACATAGCAGGAGCCTGGTTCAGGTCTTAAATTGAAGCTAGCCCTCTTGGCTTTGAGTGTGAATAGTTTAATTTCTTATATTTCTTAATGTGTCCACTCAGCAGACAAACATATGAAAAAAACCCAAAAAAACAGCTGGCGAACATGTATTTTTGGTCTTCAGAGGTCAGATTTATCAACTATATGCATGTCAAGGGCCTGGGAATGATTTGAAAACCTCTAGGTAACTACTAGCTTGGATAAAAATCTGGGACAAATTGATCAATTAGAAAAAATTCTACATCATGTTTTGTGAAGACTGGACCTGGAATGACATTAATAAATTAATAAAATATTGAAAATAAGAATAAAAACCATTGCAATTGCTATAAAAACCTTTAGACACTGCTAGAGAGCCTTTATCTGCTGTTATGCAATGAAAACAAAACCTCAGAGTTGCCTTCTGGTGTGGAAAAAAAGGAGCACTGATAAGAAACTGATAAAAAACTGATTGATTATCCCTTCTGAGTCAATGATTGACAGCTAAAAATGCAGCCTGAAGCTTCCAGAGGAAGTCTCACCCCCTAAGGCCTCTGAATGGCTTAAAATACAATGAATGACAGCGGTTTTTACCAATCAAATCGCCTTATTTCTGGCGCTCGTTCTTCAAACATTTATTAGTAATCAATAACGTTTACTAGTCTCTAGCTCTTGAGATAAACTAGTCTGGGTTATTTTGGATATATATCATGCTCCAGAATAAGGTAAAAACATGGGATATATATATATATTTGCTGTTTTTTGCTTTTGCGGTTTTGTTGGTAAAATGTATGATATTGACATGCTGGGCTGGCCAGGTGGCCGGGTGTTTTTATTGGGATTCTGCTAGTTCATTAATTTATTGGTTTATTGCATAATAGTGTCATGTCTGTGGAAACAAACTTTATGGTTTTGTTGTGGTGATATTGGAGAATACGTGCATGTGAGAAAATTTGTGGAGCGGTTTCAAACAAACGTTGTTTATCTCGCGTTTATCTTAAAAATAAAAAGTGTCATCTGGGGAGACAGGAGTACCCCCCCGGTGACCTCGATACGGACTACCTCCACCTGTTACCCCTCACACTCAATGTTTCAGAAAAAGGGTTTTAATTTAAGCTTTGCCCAGCAGTGTTTGAGCAGAGAAAAGAAATAGAAGCGCTATTCGCGCCGGTCTAGCTCAGTAACCACTAACTCAAATAATCCACTAATAATAATAGCGAAAGAACCCCGGCTTTTGCTTAAAAAAAAACTATTGACATTGTGCGTCTCCAACACTGGCTGGAGACTCTGTGTATCCGGGCTCAGCGGTTATATAGAACAGGACTCGGCGAGCTGCAGGTGAAACTCATTGCTCTGCACTCCCAGTGCGGAATGTGCGTCTCCTCCCTCCAGACTCGTCACACCGCCTTCTACAGCGGGGAAAAAAAACAAACAAACTCCCCTCTACTGTCTTCATACATCCCTCTTAAATCCCAGAAACACAGAAACTCCGGGGCGTTTCTGTGAGTCAGTACTGGGTTTCTCTGTTCGAGGTTACAAGCAGAAACAATAAAAGCGCTGAAAGCAGGAAGTTATTTCTGCTCGTAGGCATAAACGTGTAAAAATGCATTTTCTGATTCATAAAACCTAATAAAATCCACGTACAGTAAGTCTCCCTTTTGTTCCCAATGCACATAACTGAATATAAACCAGTCAAGTTCAGGTAATTTTCTGCTGAATATGAATACACTAGTTCTGGCGCAGCTGTTACAACAAAGATACTTACGAACTATTTTTTCATACGAGCTATTGCCGTTTTTAAATTTAATATTTTTTCAATTCGCTAAATCACACGAAACACCAACAACACTCATCGTAAGCATCTGACCAATCACATTCCTGAATTTTAAAAGTATTTAGTATTTATTTTTAACTTGTTTTATTTAAAAAGAAAATTATACACCTGTTTTACATATTCTTGCCATTTTTGGCATATTGTAAGTGGATTGTAACTTCAAATTGATAATTCCTGATCTTTATAACTGTGTATCATTTCTTTTTACCTTGTTTTAATATGTTTTCATTATATTTGCATTTTATAGAACTTTTTTAATATATTGTGAGCATTTTAGCAAAATTTTTAAATAGGACTATCAATGCTCCTGACTTTTAAACCTGTATTTATTCTGACATTATTCTCTCCAACTGCAGATGAGGAGGGATGCATTTGATTTTTAAATTGGTTGATTTTGGGGGAAAATGTACATTAATTTCTTTGTACGTATCATCAGTGGGAAACTTGGCATTTTGGGATGAATTGCAATCTTTACTGCAAGGCCTTCAGACTGATATAGAAATGATGGGAGATTTAAATGACACGTTTGATAAATCAGACAGGCACAGTACAACATCTAAAATGGCAGAACCCTCTAAAGTACTGAAATATTTTAGGCACATTCATTCAATCTACAAGATGTTTGGTGGTTACTGTGTCCTGCTACCCTTTCGTATTTTTTAGTGTGCATGAATGTGTCCCACTTCTTTTACTAGTTTTTAAGGAAGATTCTGAAATATCTGATTACGAGATCAAGCCAGAAAAAAAATGATGACAATTAGTAGGAAGAAAGATACAATGTATTGACAATGTAATATGCTTTAAAGGATTAAAAGGAAAATAAATACTTTATCTATGCAAACTAATTCAACTGAGCTCCTCTAAACACTATAGCCTGAAGAATTGCCAAAGCACAATGTATCATTTTGGGTGACACTAAGGGAAGAGGAACACAACACTCAAAACCACAAACCACTTATTTTCAACAGCAAAAATATGCTTGAAAATATTTGACAAAAAAAAGAAACCTTACACGCATGGAAACCAATATTTATCTGCTAGGGTAGAATGCAGCAGAGAACAGTAGGGCAGAAGGTTAGTGTAACTCTATAGTGCATCACAGAGGCTGGTCTCTTCCCCTCATTATGCAGGCTGACTTGTTCACAGTGAACTGTCCTCCAGCGATCCTCCTCGTCAGTTGCAATCACTGACATCAGACATGATGTTAATACTCTGACAGCACTTTGGCTGATTTGTTTAATGCGTTTTCCTATTAAACAGGAGATCTTGAGTTCAAATCCCAGTGTTGCCTTTCTTCCCGTCTTGTCTTATAGAATGTATCACTATGGATGATCACGTGTGGCTTGATTTTGTTAAATGCAAGTTTTCATTTTCTTTCTAGAACAACTTGCTTTTCATGAAATTCATACAGCTTGCGAAAGATGAAACACAGATCTTGCTTAGCAGTGCAAAACAAATATCACAGGCTGGCAAGAATAAAGTCTTTTTTTTTACCAAAAGCTTGCAAATAGAGAAAAGGGATGCACGTGAGTCTCTGGGAGCTGTTAATTGAAAGGTTAGTGGTTCGAGCCCATTTCTCATTATTGGAGATAATTGGATTTCTTAGTAAAACCTTAACCCACTTGATATTTGCAGGAAATGCAGTTGTTTTGTGTGGCGAACTACAACAAGTAAACAATTGAGTACATTAGTCATTATCACTAGGAATGACCAGTCATGGCCAACATTCAAGGGAATCGTATTCAGCCATGGACTTTGACCTTCAAATGGCTGGCGGGAGAATTCATTTATACTCTCGTTGCACCCTTAGTTAAAATATTTAAAATTACAACACAGATTTGTTGGAGAACTTAAAAAGCAAAAAAGACAGTTGGACAGCATGATTATGTTAGGACTGTACATTTCTATTTTAATACTTTTGTATATTTATATTAATTTTAATATACATGTAACCATAAATGCTGTTCTATATATATATAAAGATTGTTGTATTTAATAATATTTTAGCGGAGGGCACAAGGGGGTTTATTATACCTTGCGAAACATCCAAGACAACTATAATAGAGGCTCATATTTTAATAAAATTTGCTTTAAAAGAAAACCAAAAGTTGTATGATATCATCCCTCAATATCGACGTTCAGTTGATGGATTTGAAGAAGCAACAGCGATAGGTGAGTACATTGATTTTGGACCCATGCTTGCATCTGAATAATCTTTCCTCCTGGAAAGAATTAAAAACAGGTCTGTTTTGAGTCTCATGATGATGCTATTCTGGATCTGAGAAAAACATGCAAATTTGTTTCCTATTTTTTTTAATTTTATCAGATTTTATCAGGTGAATGCAGTCCATAAGTTCAAGTTTTTATATGATGACAGGACCTACACTTAGGGCTCAGTACCGATAACACTGCTGATATTGATGGAGTAGAAATAAGTGATGTATTGGCAGCTTTATCTGAGGCGAGAAGTCCTAGAACACCTACATAAATGTTAGGATTCAGAGGAAGAAATATTTTTCTACCTCACCCAATCCTATTGCATTAACGAGGCTGAAGTTGGCTGCTTATTCGCCAGCTTCTTATTCGCGTTTTTTGTTCCACCTTAAATGCTGCTGCTGTGATGTTATGCCGCCTTTCGCCTGTAGATGGCTCTCTATAGTCATTTTTAAAAATACTAATCCGAGTGGATTACTGCACATATCCTCAGTAAAGGGGAATATGTAAGTAATGATTATCCAAATTGCATTTTTGTATGAAACACATTTCAGAAAATCGAAAACCAATTTTCAAAACTCACAATAACACAAACTGGCATGTTAGACAACAAGTAAATAAGACAAAGGCAAAACGTGAATTCTCAAAGTCGCAAAATCTTGCATTTTGCAAGAAATGTTATTATAGCAGTTTTCAATTGGACATTTAGAACATGGCATATGAGAATATATGGTTAACTGAGGATGAGCAAAGGGTGATGACACTTTCTGCTTATTGCTATGACCCTCCCTCCTGATTATAAAATCGTCTCACAATTCTGCCACTGAGGTGTGAGACACAATGTAACAGACTGTCAAAATCCTGAACTTCAGGAAATGTTGCTGTACCATTTTTAAAATATGACCCTCTGAACATGGCATGAGAGAATTCATTGGGAAAAGCTAATTGCTCTTTCTGTTGTATTGCGATGGCCCCAGTTTAGAAAAAAAAATCTCAGAATTCTGACAAAAGGTCTGAGACACAATGTAACAAATTATGAAAATCATGAAGTATAAGAAAATTTACTGTACCATTTTTTAAAATATGACCCTCTGAACATGGCATGTGAGGATTTATAGTCAACAAAATAGCACCCCTTCTGCTGATTTACTTTTTCCCTCCTTCCTCGTTACCAAAACATCTTAGTATTCCGACACTAAGGTAAGAGAGACAAAATCACTCATCATGAACATTTGTAATTACGACACTTCACTGTTGCATTTCTGCGTTGTGACATTCTGAACATGGCATGTTAAAGTATATAGAAAACCTAGATCAGAACAGGCTAAATGCAATTCAAAGTGATTTATATTTTTTTAATCCTTTCTAAATGATAAAATATGTTTTTCAGTGATTATGAGACTTCGGTATTACATCAAATATGCTTCAATGCCAAAATAAATAATAATGGAAAAAATACCCACAGTGGACATTCATAGTTGTGATTATAGGAATGTTATATATCAGGTGGGTCAGCATGCGTAGGCTGCAAAGGAAAAATTAAAGGATTATTCCATGCTGAAAAGAGAAGAAAGGAAACATAACGTGTTGGCCGTGGAGCCTTCTTCAGGTGTGAGAAAGACAGGGCAGTAAGCAAAGATAATTTTCTTTATCTTTACTTACTGCAGTTTATCTTTGATAACAACCAAAGACGTTAGGAAGTTTTACGGCTAACAGCTCCACATCAACTTCCTTTTATAATTAACCTCATCAGATCCCTCAACTCCTAACTCTTCCAATTTCTCACTTCAGAGAAGGATAAAAAACTCAATCATCCTCTACAGAGAAAAACCATCAACACCCCTACCACCTCCACCAATCCTAACCTTGTTGTTACTATACCCTCTGACCTTTCCCTTTCACCCCTTTGCATCCTCAGCTAACATATTTTAAAATTACAATAGACTGTATAGTATTTATGTTTAAAATTAAGGTAAATATGTCAAAATATCAAAATCCAACTGCACAGTGCTATCATAACAATGCTTGTCAAGTTCTCAAACAAACCTGCATTGTATTTTTAAAATATTTCAGCAGAGGATTCAACTGGAGTATAAATGACGATTCGACGATAATTTTTCTTGGGTGAATATGGTTTTCTGGGGAGTTGCGATGTTGGGCATTATTGGACATTTCCCGGTTACCCTGACACGTGTTAAACACTCGCAGTTCCTGCAAATATTAAAATGGTTATGGCTTCGCTGAGAAATCCAATCGACTGAAGACAACGTTTACATCGCAAAAGAGCCCCGTCCCTGGGTGGACTCGAACCACCAACCTTTCAGTTAACAGCCGAACGCGCTAACCGATTGCGCCACAGAGACTGACTGGCAGGTTTTTCTCTCGAATCACACGTTTTTGGTTAAAAAAAATCTCTTACCGTTTATTTTGCCAACCGGTAATATTTCTTCTGCACTGATAACCAAGAATTGAATTTCATTTTTCGCAAGCTGTGTGAATTTCATCAAAAACAAGTTTTCCAGAAAGGAGATGAACACATGCATTTAACGAAATCAAGCCCTTTGTGAGTGCCCAAAATGGTACGTTCTGTACTACAAGATAGGAAGAAAGACACGGCTGGGATTTGAATCTCGGTTCTTTTGTTTAACAGAGAAGCGCTTTAACCAACTAAGCGACGGTGACAGGACAGCCGTCACCTTTTACAGCCACTTGGACACACCGCTCTGAGACATCTGCGTTCAGTAAGCGCTGAACCTGCGCTCAGAGCAAATTGCCTCTTTTACATAGCAGCCCCGACACTGAGAAACGAAGAGAACTGGCTTTTATCTGGCATTTTTCATGTCCAATGCGTTTGACATCTCCCAAGGGCGACAGAGTTCTTTTGCGACACTATTTCTTCTTTTTTTATTTCTGTACGCTTTGATAAAAAACGAGAAATCGTGCAAGGGAAAAATGTCTTTTTTTCATAGAGAAAACGTGCACCAGGAAATGTTGTGTTGAGAAGAAGTGATTTAACATGATACGTGACCTAATTAATCGGAGCAATTGCTCACCCACCGAGGTTGGAGAGTCTGTTGGATGTGATAATTATACGGTGCTGTGGAAGAAAACAGTCTTTCTTTGAATTCTCAATCAATCGGAATTTCAATGCGAAATATAAACCCCTTGTCTGATTTAAAGAGGTTATATTTTAAAACTCATAAAAAATCAGAAAACACGTTTCTCACTTTGAAATTTGAGACGGAGCGGTGCGTTACTAGTAGCGGCGCTGAGCACACTATGGGGGAATTCAGGTCATGTGAAATGCCAGCGGTTTAATAAACAACGCGTCTGATTTCGGATCATAAGATTGTAGGTTCGACTTCTACCTGGCTCGTGTAAATTTTATTCAAACTCCTCAGTAATACATCTATATTATGTGATGAACCGCACCTGAAAGTAAACGTTGGGTCTGTTTCCTTTGTTTTCCAGCATGAAGTAGCAAATCGTTACAAAAAGCACCTGCTAATGTCCAATAGCGGGTTTTTTTTCCAAATTACATTTTCAGGCTTCAGACACTTTTTAATAAAACAAAAGTGTCCGGAAACTCATTAACTTTCAGGTTTGCTTGAACCTGTACTAAAAAAAGTTATCTGAAACTTCCGGGATTCCATTTTCTGATGTAGCTGTCTCTAAAGTTGGACGTGATGTTAAGCAGATGTGAACTGTGCCTTTTCTCTTCAAAAAAAAAACAAAGTTCTTTTTTTCCCCTCCACTCCAATGCTGGAGACTGTAAGCCTGTGTGAGCTCCACACTGCGTGTCCTGTACTGCTCTGTTTTGTTTAGATTATCTATGTGGTGTACAGATAGAACTCAACTGCATGGTGTGAATTCCGTGTTCAGGACCAGCAGAACCTGAAAAATTAACAGCTGACCTCGACGTGATTTGAACACGCAGCCTTCTGATCTGGAGTCAGACGCGCTACCGTTGCGCCACGAGGTCACAACAATCAGCGCCTTTGAATTCCCCAAAGGACACAAATCAGCTTCACAAAAAAAAAATCTCCTGTGAAGAGCGCCGCTCTTCCGAAGAGAGTCTCTTCATCCCAGACCACATTTTATTCTTCCTGCGCAGCTCTTGTGTAGATGTTGTTCTCAATTACAGATCCAGGAACACTGATTTTTTTTCCTATTTTTTTTAAATTAAGTACCCCATAGTGCAACGGTAGCACGTCTGTCTCTAAATCCCCAAGTTCATTTTCAAAGTATATCGGAGTCAACTGATACTGATCAGGTTCTGCTGCTACTGAACCTGCAGTCTTCACCTTAAAGTTCAATTCCCCAAGCCTTTTGACATTATATGTCCATCCCTTCTCGTCAAAACTTGTATTTTCACAGGGTACCCTTCAGAAATCGCAGTATAGAATGAAAAAACTCCAGTAGATCTCGGCCGCTGTTGGTGATTTTCCTTTAAAAATAAATGAATCTCTGGAAATTTTACGGAGTCCCACAGGCCTTTTTTAGTGAGGGACAGCAGCAGCCACATCAGGAACTGCGTCCCCTTGTCCAATCCGGTAGGTGCCAGCCCCAGCAGAATGTACTGGTAACTGAGCACCGCACCCGTCCCCAGGAGTTGCATGGTGTTGTCCATTCTGCCCCACACCGCCTTGGCGAAGGGGCAGCTCCAGAACACGTGCTTCTGAGTCTCCTCGATGAAACACGTGTCCCGGGGGCAATGCGGGTTCCTGGTAAGCGAGTGTCTGTAGAGGACCTCTCTGGTGGCCAGTCTCTTGTGTACGGCCATCCAGTTGAGGTCCTTCAGTTGATTGTCCAGTTCTTTAGGCATATATATTGCATATATAGCTCACTGTGTATATAATGAAGAAGCAGAGGTTGGTTTCTCATCTGCGCGTTACAGAGCCTTACGCAACTCGTACTGTACCAACAGCTAGGGTTTGATCCCTGCACGGGCTATTAGTTGAAAGGCCATTGTAAATGACGTGTAAGAGATTTATAGATACTGTAGATACTTTATTGATCCCGTGAGGGAAATTAATAAAGCTTATCCAGCTGGCTTTTATGTTTCACACTAAATTGCGATCTTGAAACCAAAATAATTAGAAATATGGAACACAACCGTTGTTCCCCAAGAAGGAAAGCTGTTTAACACTGACATCACTCCTTTTTATTTAACCCAGATTGTGAAGACAACTCCGCCCTATCAAAGGAAAATGTTGCAAAAAAGTTGGAAAGCACACTCTGAATCCATCTGTACTGTACAGATGCAGCCATTCAAAGTGCGCGTCACAGACACGTACCGCAGGTGACGTCGCTCAGTATGACGCAAGATGACGCGTGGCACCGCAGTACGTGATTGGTTGACCGACAGGGGCACTCGTGGTCCGTTGGTCTGTCGTAGAAAGACTTACAGTAAAAACGTCTTTGCTGTGCCCGTTGTAGATATTGAATTTTACCACTGAAGGGAAATCTTAGTAGCTGAGCATAAAAAGAATAGGAGCATACTGTAACGCGTGTGAAGGCCATAAACGATATTAATTTTGGAACATAAACATACAGTATATACTGTAGCTGGTCTTGGTACTTTAAAGAAAAAAATACACACCAGTATTCCATTTCTCCCTAAACATTTTAAGCTTTGAAGTCTTTAACTAACATGATACCGGAGTCAACAAGCATACTTTTAGAATTTGATTAAAAGGGAATATAATATGGAATCGCGTATCTAAAGAATTTAATAACGGTATTCGTGTGCTGCGACAGGGCTGTGTAGGGCTTTTTCGCCTGCCTGTTCATGCGAGCTGTCTTCTAGCCGACTGGTCTAGGTGCGTGACTAGCAACTGGGAGGTTGTGTGATCGAATCCAGCTGGTGCCGGACTTTTCTTTTAACAAACATTTCTTCGAAAAAATAGAATAGCGATATTATGGACAATAAATTGACTTTTATATTTCAAAATATCGCAACATGAACGATATTTGCGATATTTTGAACATATCTTCCCTTCTGACAGCGGTTCCTCCTTCTATTGTGTGTGTGTGTGCAACAGAGTAAATTTTTATAGAGAAATGGAGGCTGGACAGTATGCGTTACAATATAAACATTTATATTGATTTAAATCGTGTTCTGATTTAAATCGCAAACGCGTGTTTAATTATGTGTTTTTTAATCATAATCAGGCTAATGCATTTCTACATTTTCTGTATGAACCAGCTTAGAGGTTCATACAGAAAGACAGCTTGTGTTTAAATTGAGTGTAAGGTAATTTATGCTTCTAAAGTCATGGTCAGCATTTATTATTGTACTGTGCTGTAAACTTTTTCTGTGCCTAGTCACATTATTTTATAGCGTTTTTATTGCGTTATTAAATCCGGTGGCGCTGTGTGTTAGAGTAGTTTCCTGACTCCCTTGTCACATGGTCTGTGATTGAATCCCATAGAACTATGACTTTATTTTTTAACAAACATTTCTTTGAAAAAATGAAACATTTCCCTTGGTCAGAGATTAAATAAAACCTCACTCGCACCAAACAAATTTATATTTCTAAATATCACAAAATACGTTCATTGTCTTCCAATCGAGTCGAGTTGACATTGGAAGCCTGCCACACCCGGACTGTTAAACCAACGCATTAGCACGTCAAAGCCCATCGAGGGTATTGAGCCAGTATTGCCTTTAGTATTCCCCCCTCTCCCCTCAATTCAATTCAATTCAAGGTGTTTTATTTGCATGACAGATGGGTACAAGCAGTGTTGGGTATGTATATTGTAACGCTTACGGCAGACAGGCACTGTGTAAGAGCCGGCGCACCAGAGCAGCGCACCGAGGGAGCGTCTGCATTTCTAACTTAGTTTTTAAAATTAGTCAAGCAATATGAAGCATCTCCTTTTACTTAGTGCCTGAGCATAAAAAGAATAGGAGCATACTGCAACGCGTGTGAAGTCCATAAACGATATTAATTTTGGAACTTAAACATACAGTACAGATGCAGCCATTCAAAGTGTGCGTCACAGACACGTACCGCAGGTGACGTCGCTCAGTATGACGCAAGATGACGCGTGGCACCGCAGTAAGTGATTGGTTGACCGACAGGGGCACTCGTGGTCCGTTGGTCTGTCGTAGAAAGACTTACAGTAAAAACGTCTTTGCTGTGCCCGTTGTAGATATTGAATTTACCAATGAAGGGAAATCTTAGTAGCTGAGCATAAAAAGAATAGGAGCATACTGTAACGCGTGTGAAGGCCATAAACGATATTAATTTTGGAACATAAACATACAGTATATAGCTGGTCTTGGTACTTTAAAGAAAAAAATACACACCAGTATTCCATTTCTCCCTAAACATTTTAAGCTTTGAAGTCTTTAACTAACGTGATACCGGAGTCAACAAGCATACTTTTAGAATTTGATTAAAAGGGAATATAATATGGAATCGCGTATCTAAGGAATTTAATAATGGTATTCGTGTGCTGCGACAGGGCTGTGTAGGGCTGTTTCGCCTGCCTGTTCATGCGAGCTGTGTTGTAGCCGACTGGTCTAGGTGCGTGCCTAGCAACTGGTAGGTTGTGTGTTCAAATCCAGCTGGTACCGGACTTTTCTTTTAACAAACATTTCTTCGAAAAAATAGAATAGCGATATTATGGACAATCAATTGACTTTTATATTTCAAAATATCGCAACATGATCGATATTTGCGATATTTTGAACATATCTTCCCTTCTGACAGCGGTTCCTCCTTCTATTGTGTGTGTGTGTGCAACAGAGTAAATTTTTATAGAGAAATGGAGGCTGGACAGTATGCGTTACAATATAAACATTTATATTGATTTAAATCGTGTTCTGATTTAAATCGCAAACGCGTGTTTAATTATGTGTTTTTTAATCATAATCAGGCTAATGCATTTCTACATTTTCTGTATGAACCAGCTTAGAGGTTCATACAGAAAGACAGCTTGTGTTTAAATTGAGTGTAAGGTAATTTATGCTTCTAAAGTCATGGTCAGCATTTATTATCGTACTGTGCTGTAAACTTTTTCTGTGCCTAGTCACATTATTTTATAGCGTTTTTATTGCGTTATTAAATCTGGTGGCGCTGTGTGTTACAGTAGTTTCGTGACTCCCATGTCACATGGTCTGTGATTGAATCCCATAGAACTATGACTTTATTTTTTAACAAACATTTCTTTGAAAAAAATGAAACGTTTCCCTTGGTCAGAGATTAAATAAAACCTCACTCGCACCAAACAAATTTATATTTCTAAATATCACAAAATACGTTCATTGTCTTCCAATCGAGTCGAGTTGACATTGGAAGCCTGCCACACCCGGACTCTTAAACCAACGCATTAGCACGTCAAAGCCCATCGAGGGTATTGAGCAAGTATTGGCTTTAGTATTCCCCCCCTCTCCCCTCAATTCAATTCAATTCAAGGTGTTTTATTTGCATGACAGATGGGTACAAGCAGTGTTGGGTATGTATATTGTAACGCTTACGGCAGACAGGCACTGTGTAAGAGCCGGCGCACCAGAGCAGCGCACCGAGGGAGCGTCTGCATTTCTAACTTAGTTTTTAAAATTAGTCAAGCAATATGAAGCATCCCCTTTTACTTTGTGCCTGAGCATAAAAAGAATAGGAGCATACTGCAACGCGTGTGAAGTCCATAAACGATATTAATTTTGGAACTTAAACATACAGTATATGGCTGGTATCGGTACTTTAAAGAAAACATACACACCAGTATTCCATTTCTCCCTAAACATTTTAAGCATCGAAGTCTTTAACTACCGCGATACCGGAGTCAACAAGCATACTTTTAGAATTTGATTAAAAGGGAATATAATATGGAATCGCGTATCTCAAGAAATTAATAACGATATAATTATATTCATGTTGCAAAAGAACTGCAACGGACATAAAAACTCCCTTGCTTTTAATAGAGCGTTCCATAATTTCTAACTACGAAAATGGCAGGTGAAAGGATTTGTAAACATATTTTGTTAAAGCAAGTCAGTTTTTTCCGCAACACATAAAAGACATTTTTCCAAGAAAGTTTAGCCTTTGTCACTAATGAAATCACTAAATAAAGACATAAATATAGAAATCTTAAGATTTGTTTTATTTAATGTTGGTAGCAGGATGAACTGTCAGAGTGTATATTTTGTCGCAGAGTTGCTGCAAGATGTTAACAGTGAAAAAGGTATTTAGAAATGAGTTATTTCAAGATGAAAATTTTCAGAATAATTGCAAATCTAGCAGGATAGAGAAAGCACAGAAAACTGGCAGTTAGATTGATCAGATTAGTATGAAAAGTCATTTAGCAAAGGGAATTAGAAGAGTGACAAACTAGTATACTTTAGATCTTTTTTTTCTGAACCAGGGACAATCTGATCATGTTTCCCTATAACAATCATAAAAAACTTTATTTGATATATCACCATTAAAGGTGGCATCTCAAAGCAATACAGTAGATGTAAAAACAGATAAAAGGACCACAGATTACAAAGTAAATGCATATAAGAAAGACAAGCAGGTAGAGGTGCTACCAAAATTAGAAAATGAAGCAGATACAGACACTAAGTCTTCTGAAAAGAAAGGTTCTGAGGTTAGATTTAAACTGGCCCTGGTGTGTGTGTGTGTGTGTTTGTGTCTGTCCTGTGATGGACTGGCGCTATGTCCAGGGTGTATTCTGCCTTGTGTCCGTCGCTTCATTCATGTGCATCCAACACACAGTTCAACGCTAGCAACTACACAAAATCTAAAATATGAGCTCTACTTGCCACTTACAGTACCAACAGTACCAGCTAACTTTAGTAGTGACATTTTCATGGATCTTTTTAACAATAAAATTTACAACATCAGACTTCAGACACAATTAAACAGGCCTCAAAAAAGTCTGGTACAAACATTTTCAGCATGGAATAAACCGTTACTTTAATGGTATAAACCTTAAATGGATTCATATTCTCAATAAGATTTGGTGCTCAGTAACATGACTTAGAAAATGACAGAAGACATACGTATCATGCTTATCCTTCTATTTTTCATAATCGTAAACTCCTTAAGGCAGTTACATTTTCTCTGTTCTGACCTGGAGTTACAGAGAAATTTAAATTCTAATAAGAGATTTGTAATGAGGAAAGTCATACCAATCACTCATACAGTACCAGGATTTGCAATTACAATACAAATACTTTCTTTCTGTATGTGTTTATTTTGCAGTTTGAGTCTATGGCATTCCTTTGGGGGTCTATACTCCAAGGCATGACTTTTTTATGTATAAACATCAGTATTTACTGCTATTAATTACTGTACGATTTATAGTTGAAATCTGAGCCTAGATATAAAGTTAGATATAAAGTTAAAATCTCGACAAAGCAATGTAGGAAATACAGAGAAAATAAATCCTTTCTGACATCTAAAATCAGTTTCGATCAAGGTCTCTAAAACGAACAAGAAAAAGAAGATTTTCGGAGGGCAATTACGCTGTGTTTATATAGAATAGGTGATTTATGAGCAATCTAATTTCTTGTTCGTTTAAAACAGTGAAATGTCAGCTGTAAAAGATCGCACCAGAAACAGCACTCTCTCTGCCTGTCATAGACGTTCAGGAAAGGCTGAATGAAGTCATGTCAAGTACAATAATTCGGAGATCAATAATACCAGTTGTAGGACAGTATATAAGGAGGATAAGGATTTTGAAGTTGACTCGAAATCTGATAGGTAACCAGTGCAAGGACTTGAAAACAGGTGTAATGCATCCCTGATAGGATTCTTGCTGTCATATTCTGAACATATTGAAGATTGCTCAGTGTGGATTTAATTTCCCCAGTGAACAGGATGTGCATTTATTAATTCTAGAAAAAAAGCCTTTCTTGATTTCTCTAGTTCTTAGTTTCTCTAGTTCCCTTTAAAATAAACTATTATTCCACAATGCAGAGTATTACATGGCCAGTATTTACACATGATATTTGTGATTTAAAGAAATTAACACAAGCAGCTTTTGGAGATTTAAGTGTTGGCTGAGTTATTGCAGGATAAAAGACTAGAGATGTTGGCAAGAAGAAGATAGTTTGGGGAAAGCTGAGGAATACACTTATAACAAGAACACTTCCTAATGGGGTTAGGCATACTTTTGATGAAGATGATGAAGTTAACAGACTATATGTTTACATAGATACTGAAATAAGGATTGTATTTTAGATTATGTGTAGTTGCTGGCATTGAACTGTGTGTTGGATGCACATGAACTGAAGGAATGGGCAAACATAGCTGATGCGGATCCACAGAGCCAGCATATTAAGATGTTTATAATTAGAGGCAATTTGTTTAAATAACTAGGTATGGATACTGATGTGCAAGAGAGGTGGAAAGGCTGTTTCCTTAAGCCAGCAGTATAAAATATTTTATTCTCAGTGAGATGCTGCCATTTCATAGTGGGTTTCTAACACTGTGTATAGTTCCATCCACACAGTGCCTTTACTTCCATTTCTAATCTCTTTATCCAGTACAGAGGATTTGGAGCCTATCCCAGTAAGCAACGGACACAAGGCAGAATACACCCTGGACATAGTGCCAGTCCATCACAGGACAGACAGACACAAACACACACAGACCAGGGCCAGGTTTCCCATAAACTAATTAACTTACCAGTATGTTTTGGAGTGCGAGAGGGAGTCATATCACACATATGGAGAAAAACCATGTAACCCAGAGAGAACATGTAAACCCCACACACACAGGATGGCAGGAATTGAACCTAGGACCCCAGTGCTGCAAGATAGCAATGCTAACCACTTTGCCACCATTATAAATGGATGAATATCTTAGTTATCTTTCTAGTTCACAGGTTTGCATGCATAATTTAATTTTGAAAGCCACTGAGACATCAGGTACTACTGTTGTATTTATGAAAAAGAAACAAAACAAAAAACATACTAACAACTGTGCCATCCTACTCCTTAGCTAATACATTTTATTATTCATAAACAGTTAACATTGTTAGCAAAATATTTTGAATTATATTTAACCCTATTTTTTCTTTAGTTTTGTATTTAACTTATTATATGATAGTCAGACTTAATGTATATTTGAACAATGAAAATATATTTTTACAAGATTTTACATTAAGCACTTAAAATTAATATGGTTAATAATAGTAAACTGTAACATGCTGTAACAAGATCGGTTAAACAGCGAAGAAAATGCTTTCAGAGAAAATGTTTCAGGTGTGAAGAACATAGATCTCCAATGCAATTTCAACCAAACCTGTTCCCACACACCCTGCCCCCACTACCATTAGAATATACACAAAGCACTCAAATCTTTCGAGCTAATGATCAGGTGACCCGAGAGAGAGCGAGAGAAACACCAAGGGGTGCGGAACCAGGGAACTATTTACATGGAAAACGGGCGATCTCCCCAGACTGTCCGCCCGTTTCACTGTTACCTGGATACCTCTTTATTTAGAACTCACTAACACTGATTTTTAGTTTAGAAGGATTCAAGTAGGGTTTTAGATGAAAGGCAGCGACCTTAATCAAGCCCAAATCACAATTGAACCCATTCAGAGCTTACATTACATTTTAGCGTTTCATTCTGAGCAGAAGACCCTCACACCTGAAGAAGGGGGAGGTGTTTTTCGCTGGAAATCTCGCCTGCTTCTACTTTACAACCGGAGTGCTGGCTGTGACGAATTAAACCGGTATTACAGGTTTCAATCACAGACCATGTGACATGGGAGTCAGGAAACTAACACCGCGCCACCGGATTTGATAACGCTATAAAAACGCTATAAAATAATGTGACTTGGCACAGAACAAGTTTACAGCACAGTACAAAAATGCTGACCATGACTTTAGAAGCATAAATTGCCTTACACTCAATTTAAACACAAGCTGTCTTTAGCCCTCTAAGCTGGTTCATACACAAATGTAGAGATCCAGGCTCAGAACACACAGCTTCATTAGCGAATACATATGCAGGACAACTAGAGAAGACGTTTTACAGAGGATGGATTTTTAGAAACATCCCATCAGTGACATCACTGAAGTCAACTCCTAGGTATTGTAACTGTCGTGTGGATAGTTTCACAAGAATCAGACAAAGGTTTAAGCATCGCTTGTTCTAGATAAAACTGCAAAAAAAAAACAACCACCCATAATGTACTTCTTTGCGGCTCTGTTTGCCCAAATCATATATTCGCAACGTGAAATCTAGAACATAATATTACGTAACCAAAATCCGCAATATGGAAACAGAACCTGTGTAATTGTTGATAGATGATGTACTCGTAACATTTTTTCAAGACGAACTACAACATTTAAAAAATGACTTGTATGTACTTGATATCTCTAATCAATCCACGGGTCCCAGCACGAAACGAAACTAAAACGCATACCGTTTCGCGCTTCTTATTAGTTGCTCAAAAGTAATTTGACCGTATGAAATGCATAATATAAACCTAGAAACATATACGTGAGTAGTACTTAAGCACTGTAGTATCTGTGTTAAGACATCAGGATGTCTTCTATCTTCTTCAGGATGAATAAAGTGGGCCTATTTATCTATCAATCATATTTAAATAACTAGTGTTCTGTACCGTGGTACCCCTAAAAGTACCACACTTGTACCATACAACAGTAGTACCTGATGTCTCAGTGGCTTTCAAAATTAAATTATGCAATAAATAACCACATGTAAGACTCTGATGCTTAAAATGTTTAGGGAGAAAGTGGAATACTGGTGTGTATTTTTTCTTTAAACTACCAATACCAGCCATATACAGTCTGTAACGTAGGGATTTCTATACGTCTTTATTTAGTGTTTACATTAGTGACAAAGGCTAAACGTTTAGCTTCAGTAACGTGTACATATCTCCCCTTTTTATAAAACGACATGGTTGAAAACTGTTCCAGAGCCACTGTTGTTTCATCAGTGAAAAGTACATCATGAAATGCCTCTCCCTGTTCAATCCACTGGAAAAAAGAAAAGGAGCATAAAGCTTCTGATGGTCATAAACGATATTCATTTAGGAGCAGCATCAGAGGTATGTTTTTAACTGCACTGCATTGGAGAGAATACCATAGTGTGTTTTTTTTTACTCCCTGGCGGAAACTGGCTTCCAGAAGAATCAGTATGGCTCAGAGATTAAATAAAACTTCACTCGCACCAAACAAATGTATATTTCTAAATATCACAACATGATCGAATTTAAGTCATTTTAATAACAATGAATAGTCACCTATGCGTTACAATATAAACATTTATATTGATTTAAATCGCGTTTAAATCACCTTTATTTAAAACCCATAAATAAAGCTGATACTGTTTAGACTTCCAATTATTTAAAACTGTATTAAAGCAGCACGATACACAATGCAACGTAAATCGCTATCTTTGTCTTCTGTGTGATAATGTTCACCTCTCTGTCCAGCAAATTTACAGGTTAAAAACAATACTGTTAGGCTGGGAAAACGATTTTTCTCCCCCCCCCCTCAAAAACCCAGTAAGTACAGTACTTACTAGTTAAAGGCTAGGCTCCCGACTACGGCGAAAGGAACCCTTCTTTCATTAGAATACAATGAACATATTTTAGCCCTGAATGAATAAATAGCAAACATGGTTTACATAAAAGACATTTTTCCAAGAAAGTTTAGCCTTTGTCACTAATGAAACCACTAAATAAAGACATAAATATAAAAATCTTAAGATTTTTAAAATGCATGACTTTGCTAAAATTTATTTGAAAATAAAAACAATTACAACCGCCAGGGGAGAGAGAGAACAGGGGAGGGATGTTGGTTTTGCATAAGGGGCGGGGCTATGGAAATTAGGTCTGTTTGGGAATGTGTAGTTACATGTTCTGGCTGTTTGTGAATTATCATTGTTGAGTATGGAGTGTTGAGGTATTGATTTTGTGTAATGCTTTATGTTGAAAATTGAGGTGGATTTTGTTTATGATAAACAGGATAAACTGGGATGGGAGGAAGGTTTGGTTTTGCATAAGGGGCGGGATTATGATAATTGGAGGACTTTGCGAGAGTAAAATGGTTTGATATATTTGATTTTGTATTGTGGTTGTTATCTATGTTTTTGGTTGGTATTATGTTTATATGGTTGTTTTTGTTGGTTGGTTGTTATTATGGTTATTAATAATACGATCTATAGTTGAAATCTGAGCCTAAATAAAAAGAAAAAGCAAGTGATTAGGTTTATGAGCAATCTAATTACTTATTCGTTTAAAACGCTATATAAAATAAAGTTTATTATTAATTTGCTGCACAGAGCGGTGAATATTATTATGCATAAGACAAAGATAACGATCCTGATCAGTTTAGAAATCTGTGTACGCTGTAAGGTTTTTACTTCTTAAACTTTTAAAATACACGTTTTGAATAGAAAGAAATCCTCTTCCTGTTACAGTATGTATAGCAAACTAGCACGTCTTTTTTCTCCAATCAGAGGGGTGTCAGATGGTGTCAGCCAATCACCATTCTGCGTTGGGTAGCAACGGGTGACTGTTCTCAGGCGGAAGATGTAAACAGCTTAATGTTCGTGTTAAATAATTTTTTAAAATTCAATTAAACGGGCACAGTTAAGACATTAAATATACATATACATACTGTATACAGTACAGTTTGCATACGGTAATATGTTACGCGATTAAAAAATAAATAAATAAAACTGGAAGGTTCAGCACCAGCTGGATTCGAGCACACAACCTGCCCGTTGGCAGGCACGCACCTAGACCAGTCGGCTACAGTCAGCTCGCATGAGCAGGCAGGCGAAACAGCCCTACACAGCCCTGCCGCAGTACACGGATATAATCATACCGTTATTAAATTCTTGAGATACGCGATTCCATATTATATTCCCTTTTAATCAAATTCTAAAAGTATGCTTGTTGACTCCGGTATCACGTTAGTTAAAGACTTCGAAGCTTACAATGTTTAGGGAGAAATGGAATACCGGTGTGTATTTTTCCTTGTGATATTTTAAGCTCTAGTTGAATGATAGGTGTCGCATTTTAAATCATTTTCGTAGTTAGAAATTATGAAACGCCCTGTTAAAAGCAAGGAAGTTTTTATGCCCGTTGAAGTAAAACAAAATGCCTGACAAAGTATGGTTTGGACAGATTCCAAGTGCTTGTACAAATGTGCTAAAGAAATTATACTTTGAGTATACAGCTTGTCCAAAGTCATCCATTATTAATACTATTAGTAATATCTTCGGTAAAGGCTTTGATGCATAAATATTTCTGATAAAGGTAGGTTGTGTACTTTTGTCCAACTGAGCAATCTTGCTTTCATAAAATATACCAACATTTTAATGACTGAAGATTAACATGCTGTAATACACTGTTCAAAATTAAAGGCTCAAATGCTGTACATGAGAGGTTAAGCTCCCCCTGGCGGTTTTACAAGGTGACGCCGGATAGTTTCCGGCAGAGCGTCAAATGACGCGCGATTAACCACGTCACACTGCGTGACACTGCGTGATGCCGCGACACGCCCACCGGGGTATGCCGCAAAATAACGCACGCATTTTGAATGGCTGCATCTGTAGGTCGTCCTTAACACCTTATCTAACGGGATTGTAGCCTGTTAGGTATTTGCTGGAGACCCGGTCTAAATTAACATCAAAGGAACAGGTAAAGGTTTATTCCACGTCACACCCGAAGAAGGGTCCACGTTGTGTTTCCTTCTCTTTTCAGCGTGGAATAAACCTATACTTTTTCCTTTGCAGCTGATGCAGGTCACTACTTAATTTCCCATCAGCTGTGGACCCCCTGCTGGTCTCTACACAGATAGATGAGAGATATCTTCTTAGCCGAGAGGTCTACTGGGACTAAGGGAGCACGATGGGGTACCGAAGACTTGAAAAAGCTCTCGCATTAGATTCTGTTTTTGTTGTTTCCCAGATTTGTTTTTAATGTTATTTTTGTTTTGAAGTTGTTCCGTTAAGTATTTTTTTATTTTATTTTCTGTAGTCGTTAGACTACTACAGTGATTTACCGAGGTTCCCGGAAGGCTTCTTGCATTGTGGTTGTTGTGTTTTTGGGTTACAAGTATTTTTTTTTCTATTGATAGGACCCCACGCATTACTGTGGGACTAGTTAACTTAAGTTCTTACATTGTACCTGAAATTACCACATAAACTACTACTCTGTTTTTCCTTTTTTTTTTAATAAAGGCACAAATGATGTTTTTTTTTTCTTGTGGCTGATTGGCAATGTCCCTACAACGGGTCATTGCTACGAACCTGGCTGCTGAAAATTGTCAGCAGCTCTGTACTAAACCTGTTCTCAACTGCAACAAACCTAAAATAACATCTGCTGCCCATTAGATCTTACTGATGTAGGAGACTAACTTAAACCACCTCTTCACAGGGTTTAAGTAACTCAGTAGTGGAACAGTCGATCGCTTTTGAACTGTTCTGAATGTAGTGGAAATAATATGGTCACAAAGTAACGAACATACAGTATTCACCACTCGCTTGAAATATTTAGCTAAAATTGTTTTCTAGACACCACAACTATTCACAATGAATTTGATCAGTACATGTCTTTATTAATAAAAGTGTAATTTATTAATAACTAAGATTAATGTAAACCTTTATTAGTAGCTGTATTACCGGTTAATCTGATGAGAATTCAGAACACGAGTCTCTCGCTCAGTAAACACGCTTTATCGTTTACTGAGCTTTCGATGAACGTCTAAGTGAAAGACAAATTTACTATTTTCACTTTTTGTTTAAAGAACACTTTTATCACATATTCTGCACTCCCGATGGTGTTTAACGGTGCTCTTTTCTACACGCCTGATTTGAGGATCCCCAGCTAAAATATTTTTTACTTATCAGGCTGGATTTGAGCGTCTTTACAGAGAGCTGATTTGGAAGCCTCACATATGCAAATGGTGACACTTTATCTTCGCTCCACATAAGAAACTCATAAATCTTTGAATGCTTTCCTCTTCACCTGCAGCACTAGCATTTGTCTACAGTTTGTGGCATCTTTTCAACACAATATATTTCACCATGGACTGAAAGATCAAATGGTTTTGGCAAAAGATAAGGAGATCTCCTGGCCTGTAAGGGATCAAACCCACAACTCTGGAGTTATTAGAACGACAATCGATCCAACTGAGCTACCTGACCACGTACATGTGAGGCTCTCTGTGCAGCATAAAATTTAATTTAGAGAATTATTTTTCCCTCTGAATTTAAACCCTCACAATTATGTGTACTGGCTTTCTGGAAGTGGTGGATATGATGAAAAAGAGATCAGCCTCTGTGATGCAATATCAAGTGACACTGATCTTCTGTTATACCGTTCCCTGCTGCATTTTAACCTATTGGGGAAATACTGGTATCCATGCATGTAAGGTTTCCTCCTTGTCAAATTATTTTCAAGCACATTTTTGTTGTTGAAAATAAACCTTGTGGATTTACATGTTGTGTCCCTCTTCTGTTAGTATCACCCAAATTGATACATTGTGCTCTGGCGATTCTTCAGATCATACCATTTTGTACAATACTGTATCAGTATTGTAGAACTCATATCATTAAAGAAAATAAGGCTTTTTTTGTATATTTTATTATAATTGTATTTATATGTGGAAATATGTTATTTTAATATCGACATGTACATTTGAAAAATTATTTCCCCCCCTAAAAGCAGGCAGCCTAACATTTTCAGCTGACAAAAAATTAGATGAATTTTTAAAGATCCAGACTGAAAGTTTACAAAATATTGTTTTACACTATATGCTGCTGTTTTGGAAGTATACTTATTTTACAGGTGCAACTGTGGTTAACATTGCTGCCATGCAGTGCTGGAGCTCTGTGTTTATTTCCTGACCTGTTGTTCTATCTGAGTGGAGTTTGTATGTTCTCCCCATGTTTGTTTGGAGTTTCCGCCAGGTGCTGCAGTTTCCTCCCACAGTCCAAAAACATTGTGATATCATTTTAGGAAGTGAATTTCATGATCATAAGTTTTCTAATGTCATTTTGTCACACCTGTCAAAGTGTGAATTGTTTGAACTTTCATCTTTCCTGTCATGTGAACCCAGATGCCTTTGTAACAATCTGTAGTTAATATTTCTGCAGTTTTAAGTGAGGTAGCGATGCTGTATATTTCGACAAGCCGTCCCTTCTTGCAGGACGAGGACCCTTAATTTCTCTTGATTTGTAGGGAAATGTAAATAACAGTCAGAATGTCTCATGTTGTGTCTGGATTTGTCCACAGTGGCTTTTCTCCTTTGTGTGGTCCAATGTATACATATTGATAACAAACATTTAAGTTTCCCTTTCCATTGGGGTTGATATTTTCATTGTGAGTTGCCAAGAGCTCCTTCATTTTTAATTGATAGTTTTACAGGATAGTTGGTACAGGGTGTACTCCTGCATCTTATTTATAATAACTCACCTGACAGAGTCTGGACTCTGGGGCACACTCTTTTTCCAAAACTCTCCTCCTCTCCATCTTCTCCTTCAATTGTTGCTTCTCCAAAACTCTCCTCCTTTCCTCTTCCTTCTTCATCTGTTTCTTTACCTCCTTTTCACAAACTCTCCTCCTCTCCTTCTCCTCTTTTGCTTGTTTCTTCTCCTGCTTCTCCAACAGTTTCCTCCTCTCCTTCTTCCTCTTTGCTTGTTGCCTCTCCTCCTCTTCCCAAAATCTCCTTCTCTCCTTTTCCTCCTTTGCTCATTTCTTATTCTCCTCCATGAGCTGATTCCTCCTCTCCTCCTCCTGAGCTCGCCTCCATTCCTCCTTCTCCTTCTGCCTCCTCTCCTCCTCCTGCTGCAGGGGTTTCTCCAGCCCCCGAACGTAGGCCTTCCACCTCTTCTGCTCCTTCTTCTCCCATCTCACCTCCTGCTTCTGCTGCTCCCTCCTGTTCTCCTCCGCCTCCTGGGCACGTCTCCGCTCCTCCTTGTTCACGGTCCTCCTAATTGCATCTGCTGCCTTGGTGCATCTCCTCTCCTGCTTCTCCTCAGTCTTCCTCCTCTGCTCCTCCTCCTTCTTCCGTCTCCTCTTCTCCTTCTCCAGCATCTGCCTCCTGTCCTCTCCCTCCTTCTCCCATCTTCTCTCCTGTTTCTCAAACACCTTCCTCCTCTTCTCCTCCACCTTCATCCTCTCCTCCTCCAGCTTCCTCCTCTCCTTCTCCTCCTGCACCTCCTGTCTCCGATCCATCAACCACCCTTCCTGCTTCTGCCTCCTCTCCTCATCCCGCTCCTGGGTGTTCAGGGACCGGTGCCTCCCGACCCGGACACTCCTGACTTTCTCCACTGGTGCCGTTGTCCTCTTGCCCCCTTGCGGCTCTTTCCATCTCTTCAGCTCTGTAGTGTTGCTCTTATCCTCATCGACCCCGGAACAGCACAGCATCTTGGTGATGGAATGGGAGGAGCTGACCTGCTTTGAGAGAGAGGAGTTAATATAGACACACTGACTGGACACTCCAGTACATTAACACTGCACCAAGAGAGAGAGGAGTTAATACAGACACACTGACTGGACACTACAGTAAAGGTTCACTCCTCACCTCTCCTAGAATCACAGGAGCTACAGGGTCCTCTAGGTGTCTCAGCACCTGTGCTCTGACTTTCAGCAACTCTGGAGGCCTGTCTTCAGGACTTGGACCTTCCTGACTCTCCTGATTCCTCTGCCTCTTCTTCCTCTTTTTCTTAGTCTCCTACACCTCAGTCTTCTCCTGGGAGGTGATGGGAGGGAGGTGAGGGAGGGGTCTGGGGACAGGTAGCTGGCTGGGTAGTGACCTGGGGCGGGTCAGTGTCAGGATTGGAAGAGGTGGACATGTTGTCCTCTTCATCTTTTTCAGGGCTGACTTGGAAAGCACGCCTCTTTGCACCTGGACACTGAAGGCAGACACAGGTCTTTGCTGCTGGGGTCAGTTCTTGACTTCTTATTCTTAATATACCCTCAATATATGCATTGTGACTGTAATAAGATCCTGTACAGGTGAGTCTGTACAGTGTGTCCAATAAGAATCTGTACAGTTGACTCTACTCAAGGACAGAGGTTCTGTTCGCTTCTCACCTGTCTCAGAAGCTCAGGAGCTCTGACGCTCCTTAGAGGAGGGAACTCATCTGGGAGTTGATGGGGGCAGCATGGCGCAGTCACTAGGGGTTTCTCTGAGTTCAGCGGGGTCACAGGTGATCGAAGTGGGAGGGCCCAGGGGCGCCAAGATCCAGGAGAGAGAGGGATGGACAGCTTGGTTTCTTCAACAGCCTCACCAACCTGGATCATGCGTCTCCTGGGCTGTGGAGACTGAAGACACACAGAAGACTTTTCTGTTCCTGCTGAGGCCTGCAACAGGTCAGACTGTCTAAGACAACTACAAAGAGAAAAAATAAACCTGCTATTCACAGACCTCAGCTACAGGGATTCCCAGGTACTTCTGCAGGATGAGGTTGACGTTGACGTCGGCTGCAGACTGGCGAAGCACTTGTCCACCTCAGAGAAGTCACACCTGACTTTCGTGTTTTCAAAGTAGGACTTCAGTGTCTCCTTCGCCTCCTCGTAGTCATCCTGCTTCTTGATTCTTGTGCCCTGGAAGGGAAAATCCCAGGAAAATATGAAGAGAGATTCAGGCAAGATGTCCTGACAATGTCTGCTGCCGTCAAACCAAACCTCCATTATCAGAGCTCCCATTGTGTAGCCTGTTGTCTTCACTGTTTTAATTTTGGGATTTGGTATAATATCTTATAATATCCTCCGTGAAACTTTACTAACTCAGTACCAACTCCTGTACCAGAGAGAGAGAACAAAGACAGTGAATCATCATCATCATACCTCCACAGTGCCAGACAGGAGATGCAACTTAGGGGTGGAACTGTGGTATTTCTAAAGCCAAAAGAGAAGGGGGGGGGTCACCACAATGTTGATAGAGCCAATAGAGAGAGAGAGAGATACACCCCACTGTTAATAGAGCCAATAGAGAGAGGGGAAGTCTCCCCACTGTTAATAGAGCCAATAGAGAGAGGGGGAGTAACCCCACGTTGCCATCGATGACCAAGAGTCTCACCGCTCACTCTGTGATGCCCCCTAGTGTTGATCTGTAAGCGGTCTGTCTTTCAGCCACCCACTTGAAATAGAGTCCCAGCCCAGCTCCTGTCTCTCTCCGCTGGGAGATTTCCAGGTTGAGTGGGGTGACGCAGGTATCTTGGAAAGCTGAGGGGGTCAGGAGAATCGCCCCAGCCCCTGTACCGCCCTGATACCACAGTGTGAGCTGGACAAGGGGGAGGGGTTTCAGGGACTCACCAATCCCACATATGCTGCCTCCGATCCAAACTTGGCCAGGACCACATCGTACAACTCCAGGCAGTCCAGCTGGATGGAAGACATCGCATTCTGATCCCAGGTCTGTATCCAGCTCTCCTCAACCTAGAGCAGCCCCTCCAGTTCGACCCGCAGGCCCTCCCTGAGCCACCACAGGGCAGCCAGGGTCTTACCTACACTCTAACCTACAGTTACACTATAACTAACACTTACACAAATACTGCTAATATTACAACAGTAACACTGCAATTAAGGCTTATAGTTTCATTATTACTAACAATAACACAAACTTAGTAGTACACTAATAATACCAATAATAACAGTAATGCTATCAAAAGAACTAACATGACAATGAGTGTTAATATTCTGACACTAACACTATGATTATCACTAATATTAACATGAATACTAGCATTAAAACTAAAATTAAAAGTAGCTCTATCATCACTTATTCTCACATGAATACTAGTATTCAGTAGTGCTATCATCATTAATACTCACATAGACACACAGACACTACACATACAGACACACACCCACACACATCACACACTCACAAACACCCACACACTCACACATATCCACACACTCACAGACACCACATACGCTAATAGTGATAAAAACACAGCACTCACAGATTTCTGTTCATTGGTCTGGACTCTAGAAAGTTCTAAAGTGCTCTAGAAATTCGCAAGCGACTCTGGACCTCAACACCTGTTGATGGGTCACTTCTGTCAGACACAGCATTGGAGCCCAAGCCCACCTACACACACATTTACACACACACTGACAGATATACACCCACAAACTCACACATATTATGACACACTGACAGAGACACAACCACACACTCACACACATTCACACACTGACAACCACACACTCACACACATTCATACAGACACTACACACACTCACAGATACACACTCACAGACACACATTCACAGACACACACATAGACACAACACACACTCACAGGCACCACACACATTTATACACACAATCAGACACTCACACACATACTCGCACACATTCACAGATACACACAATAGACACTACTAATACTTACAGACACACACCCACACACTGATAGACACCACATACTTGCAGACACACACCCACACACTAACAGACACACACGTACACAATGACAGATATATCACACTGACAGACACACATTCACACACTGACAAACACCACACACTCACAAACACCACAAACTCACAGACACACTCTACATACACTAATAACCACAAATACACTATAACTAACACTAACACAAATACCACTAATATTACAACACTAACACTATCACTACGACTAACACTATCAATATCCCTAACAGTGATACAAACTACTACTACACTACTAATACTAATAATAACAGTAATGTTATCACTAAAACTAACATGACCACTAGTGTAAATAATCTAACAGTAAATCTATAATTTGCACTAATATTAACATGAATACTAGCATTAAAACTAAAATTAAAAGACTTACACTATCATTATGACTAACACTGACACAAACTACTTATAATAACAGTAATGCTATCACTAAAACTAACACTACTGCTACTGTTAATACTGTAACAGTAACACTATAATTAAATTTAATATTAACATTAATATGACCATTAAAACTAAAACTATCAGTAGTGCTATCATCATTCTCACATGAATACTAGCATTAATATTAATACTACCAGTTGTACTCTCACTAATATTAACATAAATACACTAGCATTAGTATTAGTTGCTGTCTGTGACATCACACCACTCTTTATGACCTAGCCAGGCACAGTGACGTGCCGCGTGTCGCCATGGTTACCATACTTATGATTTGTAAACAAATGGAAAATGCATTTAAACTGTTACTTACACAAATTTATTAACTTTGAATATATTTTTCTAGCTCTCAGATACAATTCCTAAATAATAATTTGAATGAATAATTCTTTAATTTCGGATTGAACATTATTAACACAAAATGCACTATGTTAATTAATCGATATTGACTCTATTCTAGATTTTAAAATGGGTCAAGAACGGGAAAAGAATCAGTGCTCACTAATCAGTGAAGTTAATCGATTTTTCTACTGTTCTTTAGTTGAATTAATTGCTTGTCGATAGATAAGTGATCAATAACTCTCCTCCGTGCGCTCTTCGCTTCTTCCGCGGTCTCGCTCTCTGATCCCGGCGCTATGGCTGGTGTCTGTGACGTCACAGCGCTCTTTCTGACAGAGCAGAGCGCGTCTCGGCTGGAGGAGACTCCTGTCCGGAGCCTGGGGGGCTTTTCTTATAGATATAACATCTCCCCCCAAAAAACACAGGCTGTTAAGAGAAGCGATTCATAACAGCAGGAGGAGAAGAATGACATACTGAGGAATGAAATTCATTAAACAGAAAAAAAATGTTTACTTCACAGACTAATGCGTTATAAAGCATACTCCTGTGGAGCAGAAGAGAAAGAGCACAGGTCTCTATAATAAGCGCTTTTAAGCGTTTTACACGAATCTCCACAGAATAGAAGCCAGGAGGATCAGACTCCTGATCCTGGAGGTTGAAGAGCATCTCTTGGTTTTATTTCCACTCGAGCTCTCAGTTCCTCAGCTTGATTATTTAACTAGCTGTATAACTGTTATCAGACTCTCTTTAACTTTATATTTATAAGACTCCCCATGAGAGACGTGTGGGAGATGCTGAATTCCAGGGCTGGTGTGGAATCACACACAGACAGGTCTTCTGTGTGATCTGAGTCCCACTGCTCAGAGCTACAGACTGGTCAACTAGTCACTATTGTAGACACGACCATCAGTCTGCTGCTGCTGATAATCATATTATACTCATAAGAGTGGCAATACTGCTGTTCATTAAATAAGTAAAAATAATAATAAGAGATAATCACATATTGCTCAATTGTCAGTCAAACACTTCTGACAGATGCTTGGAGGCTGACTTACAGTAAAAATAATGAATCACTACAGTAATACTGAAGGGCTGGAGGTCCTGGAAAGGGTTAATAGAAGCTTCTTGCTTCTGACCTGGAACAGAGCCCACAGCTGCCAGATCAGTGACCCCTGAGCCCAGTTCACAGAGAGGGGAACCAGCCACAGCCTCACAGTACAGCCTGGCTTCCTGTGCTGGAGGAGCTCAGAAGAGCACAAACCACAGACTCACTGCAGAGTCTGACCTGCAGCTCCAGTGAAGCTCTGTCTAATATCACCGCTTTTAGGCTGTGTAAACAAGGAAAGATTTTTAAAAGAAATCATCATATCATTGCTTTTTCAGACTGACTCTTGCACTTATGCTCCTGCTGCTGCAGTTATTATGGTGAGGCTGTAACACAGGAGCTCTGCTATATTGAACAGGAAAGTTTAAATACAGCATAACTACTAATACTACTACAGCTATTACTACAACTACTCCTGCCACTGATACTACTGCTACCTACTATTACTATTTATACCTACTACTAATATTTTACTGCTCCTCCTACTGCTACTGCTACTACTACCGATAAGAATAAGGAGGATGAGCTGAGCTGTGTCCTCACTCTGTTCAGACTGGGGGTGTATCAGTGTATAAGTATTAGTTCAGCTCCACTGTGCTGTTAGAGAGTCTCAGTCTCTTCCTCACAGTCAGCTCCACTCAGAGAGACTGGGGCCACAGCTGAAGGGGCTGGAACATCTGTGTGGACTGGAGCTGCACAGGGACAGACTCAGAGTCTGAGGGACTCAACTGGAAGAGCTGCTGTCCACCAGGCTCAGTACAGAGGGGACAGTCACTGCTGGGCTTTTCTTTCTTTTTCATTTAAATTATTTGGCTCTGTTCACATCCACAGGACACCCAGTTCTTATTCAGTCCACCTTGTTTCTGTATTCCTGGGCTGACCTGAGTGACCTCACTGCCACAGTGGAAGAAACAGTGATGTGGCTCTGATATATATGGAGAAGACTGAAAGGGCCCTGTCTGATTTGTTTTATTTGTTATTGGTTTTATTTCCACCCGGCACTCAGTTCCACAGCTGGACTGATGATTTATTTAACTGTGTTACTCTTACCAGACTCAGAATCATGGCTCTGGAGCCTTCTTTGGGTGTAATACAGAATAAACATTTACTTGTTTCTTTTCATGTTAACTGAGACCTGATCTCCAGAAAATCGTCAGTTGCTTTCAGTAGCTAAATACACAGGCCACACTGCTCCAGCTGAGGCTCAAACTCACAACCTCAGCATGACTCTGCGGTACACTGCTGTATAATGGAGGACAGGCTGAGGGAGAGCAATGTGAGAGAAATGTGGAATGGCATGAGGAAGATCTCCGGATACAAGTTGTCCGGCGGCCAACAGAGTGAGGGAGGCCTGGAGAGGGCCAATGAGCTGAATCTTTTCTTCAACAGATTCGATACAGGGTCCACTGTCCATTCACCTCACAGGCCTTCACCCCAGACACCCTCTTCATGTCCTCAGTCACCCCATCATGTGATCCCTCCTACTCCTACTCCATCTTCCCCTGCCCTCCTCGGCCTATCCATCACAGCTGACCAGGTCAGAAGGGAGTTGAGGAGACTCCATGCAGGGAAGGCAGCGGGTCCTGACGGTGTCAGCTCCAGGGTGCTAAAGATCTGTGCGGACCAACTGGGTTCAGTGCTGCAGTACATCTTCAACCTCAGCCTGAGATTAGAAAAGGTTCCGATGCTCTGGAAGACATCTTGCCTGGTGCCAGTACCCAAAAAGGGGCACCCTAAAGTCTTGAATGACTACAGACCAGTGGCACTTACATCACACCTAATGAAAACTTTGGAAAGGCTTGTACTGGACCACCTCAGAACCCTGGTGAGTACAGCACTGGACCCCCTGCAGTTCGCCTATCGGTCACACCTGGGAGTGGAGGATGCAGTCATCTATCTGCTACACAGAGCTAACTCTCACCTGGAGAAGACGGGGAGCATTGTGAGAGTTATGTTCTTTGACTTCTCCAGTGCCTTTAACACCATCCATCCACCTTTACTGAGAGATAAGCTAAGGGCGGCGCAGGTGGACACTCCCCTGCTGTCCTGGATTATAGACTATCTGACCTGCAGGCCACAGTATGTACGGCTACAGAGCTGTGTGTCCGAACAGATTTTTAGCAGTACTGGGGCTCCACAGGGGACTGTCCTTGCTCCATTCCTGTTCACCTTTTACACCTCTGACTTCAGGTACAACTCTGAGACATGTCATCTGCAGAAGTTTTCGGATGACTCTGCAATTGTGGGGTGTATTAGAGAGGGGAGGGAGGAGGAATATAGGAGCTTGATTACCAATTTTGTGGAGTGGCGTCATCTTAACCATCTCCAGCTTAACACCAGCAAGACCAAAGAAATGATTTTTTAAACTTTCGAAGGAATAAGTCTCCACTGAACCCTGTTTCCATCCAGGGTGAGGACATAGAGGGCGTACATTCCTACAAGTACTTAGGGGTACACCTGGATGATAAGCTGGAGTGGTCTGGTAACACTGATGCCCTGTACAAGAAAGGTCAGAACCAACTCTATTTTCTTAGGAGACTCAGGTCCTTTGGTGTGTGTGGAACATTGCTACACATTTTTTATGAATCAGTGGTGGCGGCGGCCATCTTCTACGCTGTGGTGTGCTGGGGCAGCAGCATCATGACAAAAGATGCAAATAGGCTCAATAAACTCATCAAGAAGGCTGGCACTGTGCTGGGGATGAGCCTTGACCCCATGGAGGTGGTGGCTGAGAGGAGAATGCTGAACAAGCGCACAGCCATCATGAACAACACCTCTCATCCGCTTCATGGGACTGTTACTGGGCAGCGGAGCACATTTAGCAATAGACTGCTCCAGCTACGGTGTTCAAGGGAACGTTTACGCAGGTCTTTCCTCCCGGCGGCTGTCAGGGTGTATAACGCTGCCCTAGGCTAGGACTGTTAGCCCTTCATTTGCTCCTCTATGGACAGCATGTTTACTCCATTGTACTTTTTGGACAATCAGTCTGTATAAACCTATGCACATTTTGCACATATTTTATTGTTTTTACAGCGACTATGATCAGCACATTTTGCACACACCTATGTATTTATTTATTTTTATTTATTTTGTTTGTCTTTTGTTTTATAACTATTCTGATGTCTGTTTTGCTTGTCTTGGGCTGGACTGCTGTAACACATCAATTTCCCTATGGGATTAATAAAGTATTATCTATCTATCTAGTCAAAGTCCTGACCTGAATCCGATTGAGATGTTGTGGCATGACCTTAAAAAAGGAGTTAAGGCTCGAAAACCCTCCAATGGTGCTGAATTACAACAATTCTGCAAAGATGAGTGGGCCAAAATTCCTCCACAGTGCTGTAAAAGACTCATTGCCAGTTATCACAAACGCTTGATTGCAGTTGTTGCTGCTAAGGGTGGCCCAACCAGTTATTAGGTTTAGGGGGCAATCACTTTTTCACACAGGGCCATGTACGTTTGGATTTTTGTTTTCCCTTAATAATAAAAACCTTCATTTAAAAACTGCATTTTGTGTTTACTTGTGTTATCTTTGTCTAATATTTCAATTTGTTTGATGATCTGAAACATTTCAGTGTGACAAACATGCAAAAAAATAAGAAATCAGGAAGGGGGCAAATACTTTTTCACACCACTGTATTTATTACAGTTTCCTATTTTGTGAATATTTGTATTTGTTTGTGAAATTAAAATAAAGTTCTTAAAAATAAAAAAATGGAAGGTTTTCTGAAGTCAGAAAGCCAATTTATTTGGTGGAAAAACAGATTGGTGAAGCTCCTCCTCTTCCTTACCTTAGAAGGAGAATTACAAGGTCATCTCCAGAGCTACAATCTAACAGTTGCAGTCACAATCCAGTGTATTTGTTTACATTTTTTGTTTCTGGAGTAGCTGTCATATTAATTATGCTAATATGTAACCTAACTCCAGCATGAATAACTAGAAGAGGAGATCAGCTCCATTCCAGACCACGGGAGACTTGTGATTGGCTGGGCCAGGTCTCTCATTTGCATATTGGATTTGGAAATATAACACTAAACCCTCTTCTTACATGGATTTAATGTACACCCAAGAGTCACCTACTGTGTATTGCCACTTCAGTTTTTTATGAGTAGTTGGGATTACCGGTTGACAGGTTTTATTTGTTGAATTTTAAATCGTCTTGTATTATCACCCTGACTGCCTGTACTCAAAGTTTGGTAAGGTACATGTGTTTTCATTTCCTTTACCAAGTGGAATTTTTGCTCTTTTAGTATTTGTCTCGAAGGCTTTCTGAAGTCAGGAAGCCCATTTTTGGTGAAAAAAGATATTGCACTTTGATATCATGATAAAGCTGTATTCCATACAATCTAGTAGTTATGGTTCCTGGTATTTGACTGTGATTCCCTGGGTTCAACCTTAGGTGTGGGAACATGTCTTTTTCGCCTTCTCGTTTTCAATTGATCAGCACAGTATAGAAAATAGACCCATAAAGCAACGTCAGCAATGAAAAATGTGAGAAAAGTGATCACTTGTTTTAGCTTGCTTTCAAAAAGAAACCCTTTGATGTGTTAAGAGAAGGTGATAACCACTACACTGCGCAAGGTGGGAATGAGTGACTTGCAGAGAGTGTTGAACTTTGAGAAAAGGACTTTTCTAAGGAATATATTTCCACTTTCTGAAGAGGAGATTTTCTCCATTTCTGTAGTCTGACTTCCTCTATGCTAGAGAGCTATAGAATGTGGAGTCACCTATCCAGTTCTGGGAACAGTGTAGGTAACAGGTTTGTTACTGCCTGATGAGCACAGTAAATTAATACAGCAGAATAAAGACACTGTGAGTATTTGAAGAGAATTAACAATCTTTTACGTCTTGACACGTTCAATGCTGCTGTCATTTCTGTAATATTGTGATTATCATGTTCATCACACATGCGCAAGATCCCCTGTTTGAAATCGGGCAGAAACAGGTGTCTTTTATCCTCTCACATTTTGCACTTCTGCCAGTGTTTTATGGATCTTGTTTTGTCTTATTGCAAGAACTCGCATTTCCTGTGTCATTCATGATCACGTCAAACAGCCAGCAGATCATGTCACCTTTCAGATAGTCATTCTTCTGCTTCCTAAATTTCCAAGAGACAGGTCATTTCAGCAGAACTGACAAACTTGGCAAAGCAACTTGATAAGACCAGGTCCTAGAAGTCACTACTCAGTCAGTCACTGCTGCCGAAATGCAAGCTCTTCCTCCAGCCTGAAGAAGTTGATCCTACATTACTCATGAGGAAGATGTATCTACCAGACCTCAGAGAGCTGAGCCGGATCACTTCCCTTCTGAATGACGTTGCAGTAACACTCTACCACTCCTCTTCATGCATTCATGCTGGAACTTTAGGAGGCTACTGTAGACAGCAGAGGTTGGATCATACACGGAGGTTGAAATAGCTCGGCTGAGAAAGCCTTAGACTGACGCTCTAAAGGTCCCTGGTTCAATCTGGGGTTTTGGCATTTTATTTCATTGCGCCATTTGTTCCTCTCTACCATGCCCTGTATCCAAAGTCACACTTCCCTTTCTCAGCCTGAATCCCAAACTAGAGTCTTTGTGTCCTTGAGTCCCTCTTTTACCGACGCTGATGAAGTACAGAAATAACTTAACATGTTTTGCACTCCTTATGGTGTTTTATGGTGGGACCTGTATTTCTCTTAGTGACAGCCCATTTGTTTTCAATATATTTCTGGTGCACTTATTACATCAGTCTCCCCTGGTGGCCTGTTTTCATATCCCACTTCTGACAATGACTTTTCTTATGTCACTTTGATGGGAGTACAATTGGAAAAAAAAAAAACTAAAATGTGTGTAGTTGTTTCCATGTCAAACCCATCTTCCATTTTATACAGTATTTCACAGGAGTGAATCAATTCCTTGTTTAATTTTGCAAATGACCCTGTTGTCAAAAAAACAAAATTCCCATGTAGCCAAGGGGTTGCTGAAAAGCAGCTTCACTTTGATGTTTTGTGTTGTTATAACAAATTCATCTCATTTAAAAAAAATGATTTCAGTAGGAAGAAAGGTGTCTCACACTACAGTTTAAATTGTAAACAGGTTGTAGAAAAAACTCCTTAGCTCCCTGTCAGGAATCAAACCCCACTCTCCTGTATGATAGGGAGGGATTCTCACCATGGTTAAATTGCAACCGTAATATCAAAAACATTAATAAATGCATATATAATTGAAATTGAAAACATATCTAACACAGCATCTTTTCTGGTTATATACCACAATGCATTGCTGATATTCGTTGTTTGCCATTTTGGTTAAATACGTTTTTCTGAGCAATCCTCTTTTGATGAGTAAGTATAAATAATAATAATACTATTTGAATACATACAGGTCTTACTTAATATTATTTTGATTAAAAATAGTATGTTAATAAGCAATAAATGGCACATAAAAATAGTGTGAAGGTGCAGAGCATACAAAATCAACTACAAATGTGGAAATTTAACATTTTTAGGATTATAAATTCCATGTAGCACATTAGCAACACTACAGTTATGCTAATGTAACAATAGTGTAAGAAAATCCTGACCTAATTCCTTTCAAATGCTGATACAAAATGTGAATGATTTCAGAGTTTTGGGTATTGGGTCTCCTGATAGAGATCAGAGGATGAACTGAGTTGTGTGGGAAAGTGTACAGAACAGGTGGACTCCCAATTCCACATCAAGAGGCTGAGCACAATGGAAGAGTTCTGTACACACAAGCGAGTCCTTGACAATATGGACAATCAAAACCTACTTGTATGATATTATATTCTCTCTGTGGTGTGGAAAATATCCACTACTAGTATTCCAGTTTACAGATAGGTCATTATATGACAGCTTACATCTGATTAATAGGATCCGTCTCTGGCATACTTTCTTATTTTTAGTTTATAATGTATAATCTTGCTGATCTTTTAATGCCAAAATAAAGTGTTTTACAAAAAGCTCCATGTTCTAAAAAGTTACTACAACTTTTGAACTTTGAAATATGGTCACTTTGTATTCTAGGACTGAGCAAAGACTGCAGAAAAGTGCAGTTAATGTTTGAAAATGTGTAATGGGTATGTCTGATTGGTTGATTAGTGAAGATCTAGTAGCAGTTGATGATTAGCCATATGTTGATTACAATATTGTATATAATGTACTATAATTTGAACTAGATATTTTTCAGGTGAGAATGATTGTATATTTACAGAATAAATTTCTAAACCAAATCATTGGCTTGATTTACTTGTTTCTCTGCCTATAAAACTTTTAAAACTAAAACTAAAACTAAAATCTTTGATGTATAATAGATCTCTATCCATATGTGTATAATAGTCCTCTACAGTTAATTGTATAATAGAACTATATATTGTATAATAGAACTCCAACCATATATGTATAATAGTCTGCTTAATTGATCCGTACATAAGAACTCCAACCATTTATGTATAATGAACATATAATCATAGATGTATAATTGACGTATAACAACATACGTATATTAGAATTTCATTCTAGACAAATTACGACCACATTTATAATTCTAAGGTATGCATTTAATAGACTTATATTCTACATCTTTTGCCCACTGGGGAGACACTTCAACAGGTAACACCCCGTGCGAAACATCATGAGCATCTGTAAAATCTCTCTACCTGCCCGTTCTTCACAGAGACGTGACGAGGGTCTAAAGGGACATTTTTGAGCCGTAGAAACATTTTATTATTCCGTACTTTCCTGTGCAGTCAGGCCAGTTCCACTTCTTCTGCGCTCGTTTTGAAAACACGAGAGTAAAGGGACACTGCACGTCTGCAGAACATCACGTCCGAGTTTAAGGACAGTAACATCAGAGATTGGAAGCTATGGAGTTTCAGGTCTGTTTTTTATTATAGGTTCAAGAACGTCTGAATACATTTGCAAGAAGTATTTCAGAATCCCAGTCAAATCCAGTACGAATGCATCTTTTGGAATACGTCTTCCTGTAAAAATAAAATGACTTCAAGGGCGCTATAAGCACAGGTTTGAAAGCCCGCTCCACAGAAGAACTATATCCAGAGGTGCCAAAGTCGAGATTTCACCACGTGAGAGAAAGCATCTCAGAAAATGAAGTTGCAGTCGCTTCCACGTGTCATAACACCACTAGGTCAGACCACAAGAGCTGAAGAGCCGCTGTCGAGAGTAACGCGGCCGAGCGCTCTAAGGAGCTGGATTAAAGCTCCAGTCTCTTCGGGGGCATCTGTTGGAATCACACCGCTGCCGCGTATCTCCTTGTTAAGAATCCCTTTTTTGTTGTTGTTGCTGCCTCCAGGCGATGTAAAAAAGATTCAGAAACAAATAATTTGAACAACATTAGTCGCCTGCTTGTTTGAAGGCGCGGCGGCTAAGTGGTAAGGTGTCGGTTTCGTCAACTGAGGATCGTGGGTTCAAACCCCACCTGTTTCGTTTGTCACCACTTTCCTTGAGTTTCAGTGTCTTTAAAAAACACGCAAAGTAGGAGTCTCTATAGTAAAAGAATGTAACTGTCGCCAGTGATGAGTGTTCTTGCATATCCTGCCTTGTTCTTTAGTCGACAAAGCCTGTCTCTCTTCACACCCATCTTCCGAATGATCGTCTCAGCATTGGGAAGGAACGGGCATTTGGTACAGCCCCCCCACTCCATGGTCTGATCACAAACAGATCGAGTGAGCTGTCAGTCTAGGTTGGAAGTAACGTCCGAAAGCACTAAAAATCTGATTAGGAACGAGAAGACCGTGTTTTTTTAAAACGAGTAAACGATAAAATTATATAATTAGTGGGACAAAACATTGTCTGCCTGCAAGACTATGTCATGCTAAACGCCACAAATTGTGTTCGTCCAGTCGTGTCAATCGTCCTAAAGTTACGGAAAATCGGATGCAACTGGTGCATTCGGTGTACATTTCTTCAGGATAGTCGCGTGGTTTAGAACAGCGGATTCATAGATTCGTGTCTTTTAAGCTTTGTGTTCCGCTCTCCAGATAGAGGCGAGGGTTCAAATCCCACTCCCGACAGTCAGGCGTTTTACCCTGTCTTTACACTGTTTCAGTCTTGTGCTCGCTGACAATCACAATACGAGGAAAACGGAGAAACTGCTTAGCAACAACATAATGGACAGAAAAAAGCTTCGTGAACACGTGAATGTGATTAGCAGCAGTAACGTATGCATTCAAATGTTGAAGTCCGAATTATAAAAACAGCAGAAGAAAGGTGCAATTTGTGAGAATTCGCGGGTTTTTATGCTGCTTGGACTTCTTTCAAGCCTACGAAGTGACTCCCGTTTCATTTTCATTTTCAAACTTCAGAACCGAATAACAAAATGGCAAATACCGTTTCCACGATGTATTCAGCGACGCGAATGAAATATTTTAGTGCTGGCTCAAATGCGAGGAATTTCAGAAAAACCTGGAAAAGCAATGCTTGCAATAAATGACATAAATTTAAAGCGTGTAGTCAGCATGAACAGAACAACGCAATGCTCTGTAAAAACGATCTGAAGCCGCAATTACTCTTTTATCCGGGCAGTTCATTCCGATACGATGTTTCTGCAGAATAAATGAAATGCCGAACTCCAAACATGTTGTTGCCATTATTGTTACTCCTGTTGCTGTAGTTTTAAACTTAATCAGTGGGTATGTAATGTTGTATAGGGGCTGGACTACTTTGTTCCGTCCAAATTCCATTATGTGAATTTATGCTTTTTTAATATAAGTATTTACAATACAACGCGTGCTCAAAAACCGTTACTTGGTAGCTTAAGAAGCGGCAGTGTTTTGACAAAGTGTGGTATTCGAACAGTAAATGCTGAAGTGTTTAATACTTGCTTGTGAGCGAATCTCCCTCGATTTAGACAAACTCTTGTTAGGCCGATGATTTCAGATCAAAATCTGAATCAAGTGGAAAGAAAGCTGAATTACGCAAAGGTCACAAGGCACTGGGTATCACTGTTACGCCATCGGGTCATGCTAGGAGGATTGGAGGGATCAAATTGACACAGAGGGACCCAACGTGGGGGCTGAACCCACAGTTCTGAGATTAAGAGATTCATGCGCTCTCGACTGCGCCTATATAACTCTTGTGCTACAGCAGTAATGTTTCTGGGTGTGGATGAACATGACATAATAGGCTGACAGCAGGAACACGTGGCCCACACGCAGTGACAGTATCGCTATCACATTTGTCTGCAGTATATTGTTTTGGGAGCAGCAACAACTTTCCTGCAGAGATGGGAGTGCCTTTAATACAGCTCTTTCAATCGGACAGAGTAATAGGAACCGACCTAAAGTTTCGGCTGTGGATCCATCTGCACATGGGGGAAGAGACAGTAAAAAAGCGACGAAGAAACAGAAAGAATTGTGCTCGCTGCAAAGTAGGAAAGAAAGAGGTGTTAGGACACGTAAAACAGCTTGGCAATAATTTGCAGCGACAGTTTTATGTTATTTAGTACACAGATTTCTCTTCATGTTCCTTAAGATGTGTAATTTGTATGTTGGTTGTATGAGAACAGTTTATTCTAAAGTCCTGTCAATTAACAGTGGAGAGCTACCTGGTGCACGTCTTCAAGAAGACTCTCTTTAAGGCGATTACAAGTTTCTCGAACAAATCTGCGTCATATTTTTAAAATAGTTTAGCTAATGAGCAACGAGAGTATAAATGAATTCTCCCACCCTCCATTCGAAGATAAAACTCCATGTGTGAGTCGAAGTTTCCTTGAAGCTACAGATGTTCGTCATTATTGGACATTCCCCGGTGATATTGACTAAGAAGCTCAATTCTTACGTGCTGTAGTTCAACGTGCGCAAAACACTCATATCCCCTGCAAATATCGGCAAGGTCAACGATATTCTCAACAATTTGTGCCAGTGCAATTCGTGCCATACTTTTTCGCAATGTATTCTGACAAGCCAAGATCAGAGGGTCATATTTGGAAAATGGTGCATTAAAATGTCTTGTACTTCAGGATTTTGATAGTCTATTACATTGTCTCTCACACCTCGGTGTCAGAATTGTGAGACGTTTTTATAATCAGGGGGGAGGGCCGTAGCAATAAGCAGAAAGCACAATCACCTTTTTCCCAGTGCAAGTCCATGTTATGGTGAGTTTTTAAAATTGGTTTGCGATTTTCTAAAATATACTCCATACAAAAATATAATTTGGACAGTCGCTATTTATTTGGATATTCCCTTTCACTGAGGATGTCTACAGTATTCCAGCCAAATTAGTACTGATCGAAGAGAGCCATCTACAGGCGAAAGGCGACATAACATCACAGCAGCAGCATTTAAGGTGGAACGATAAACGCGAATAAGAAGCTGGCGAATAAGAAGCCAACTTCAGCCTCGTAGCAGGCCCTGAGAGGCACGCTCAAAATAATCATCTTTCCCAGTACTTCAGAGTCATATTTAGATCGCTTTAATGCAATTTTATTTGATTGATGGGAGATGTGAAGCCATCGAGCCTGTACTGCGATTCACATTGAAATTGAAGCCGTTTCTCATGCTTTCTCTCAGTGTCGGGGCTGCAATTGCGTGTAAAGGAGGCGACATGAAAATGAAACGTGTAATCACCTTACAGAGGGTCTTCACGACGGGGTGCGTCAGCTAGTTCTCCATTATTGTCAATTTACTGGACTTCTGAAGAAACCTGTCGACATAGAAAATACAAACTGCACAGCTTAAGGCACATGAAGAGAAATCCGTGTGCTGATTGACTCAAAAATGTCGCTACAAATAATCCGCCGGGTTGATTTTCTTGTCCGACCACCTCCCTCCGTCCCCCTTTGCTGTTAGCACAATTCTTTCAGTTTCTTTTCTTGTATTTTCCTTGCTATTTTACAGTTCCTTTTCCTCATCTGGAGATGGATCCACAACCGAAACCGTTTTCACCCTGTGTTTCTGCAGCGTCAGTCTGTATGAGGAGCACAACTTGCTCAGCTCCAGTGGCGCAATCGGTCAGCGCGTGGTACTTATACAGCAGTACACAGCGGAGTCATGCCGAGGTTGTGAGTTCAAGCCTCACCTGGAGCAGTGTTTTCAGCTACTGAAAGCAACTGTCGAGTTTAGATACTCTTAGGTATTTGATGGAGATAAATTAACATCAAACGAACAAGTAAAGGTTTATTTCTAGTCACAATCAAAGAAGGCTCCACAGCTGAAACATTGTGTTTCCTTCTCTTTTCAGCATGGAATAAACCAGCATAGAATAAACCTTTGCAGCCCACACATGCTTATGCAGCTCCCTACTTAAATTACTATCAGCTGTGTACCTCCAGTTGACCTGTACACAAATATATGAGAGAGGTCTACTGAGACGAGAGGAGCACTGAAGATTTGATAAAGCTCTCGCATTAGACTCTGTGTTTATGTTGTTCCCCAGATTTGTTTTTAATGTTCTTTTTCTTTTGAAGTTGTTGCGTTTGGTTGTTTTTTTATAGTTGCTAGACTACTACAGGGATTTACCTAGGTTCCCGGAAGACTTCTCGTTTTGTGTTTGTTGTGTTTTCGGGTTACAACTATTTTTTTTCTTGATAGGACCCCACGCATTACTGTGGGACTAGTTAACTTTAGTTCATAAATTGTACCTGAAATTACCACATAAACTACTACTCTGTTTTCCTTTTTTTTTAAAAAAAGGCAAAACTAATGTTTGTTTCTCCTTGCTTCTGATTGGTAGCTACAACGGGTCAGTTGAAACAAACTGGCTGCTGAAATTTGTCAGCAGCTCTGTACCAAACCTGTTCTCAATTGCAACAAACCTAAAATAACAGCTGCTGCCCATTAGACGTTACTAAAGTAGGAAACTAAGCAGACTAAGCGGAACAATAGATCACATTGGAACTGTCCTGAATGTAGTGGAAATAATATCGTCATTAAGTAATGAACAATTGCTTTCCAGACACTACAATTATTCACAAGGAATTTTATCAATACATATCTTATTAATAAAAGCGTGATATCTTAATAATGAAGTTTAATGTTATCTTTATTAGTAGCTGTATTACAGGTAATGCATGCACAGAGTTTATTATGCTATAATGAATTTTCAGGTATCCCGGGGAGAGAACTGAAATGAAGGAAATACATATTTAAAGGGGTGTAAGTCTTAAATGTGTTCTGTCACATAGGAGTGTTAATTGAATAGATTTGTTGTATGATTTAATATGATTTGACTCTACACTTGTGTTTCTCAGGAGACAGCATTAATATTGGGGATTTGCAGATACAGATAATAAGTTGTACTATACAGGCAAATGTACGGTTACCTTAATGAAAAAAAACTCTTATCATTACCCTTTTCAACATTATTATTTAAGACAGTCTTTCAGAACAGTATTCTCGTATTAGTGGCTATAGTCTAATGATAATGGTGAAACAGGCGAAATGTGCGGAAAGAATTGGAGATGGAACAGGAGACTCATCCAGTCGATAGAAAGGTTGGGAAGGACTGCACAAACACCGTGCCAGTGCTTAGTAGCGTCATTCAAAAACAATACGTGGTTTAACAATATCAACTGCTCTACTTTGAGCTCAGCTCCACTGCTAGTAATACATTGCCCAAATGTTCTAATTAGATACATGTGTTTTCTATGTGTATTTAATTAGTATTTCTTTTGTTTTAATTGATTTAAAATAGAATCTTTATAAAACAGACAAAGGCTGTGAAATTCACACACAAGTAAGGAAAGATATCGCGTTTAGGAAGAAATCCAGAGTGGAGACGCCGGCGATTGAAAACAGCCATATACATGCGAGGTACTGTACTGTATGTGCTCTACCACTGAACTAAACTCCCGACAACTACTGTATCTTTATCTGCGGCACTTTGTTTTAGGAAGAGTGAGGAGTCTACAAGCCTAGAAAATGTTAGAAGAATTCAGAACAAGAGGCTCTGCTTCACCGTTTACTCAGCTTTCGTTGGACAACTAAGTGAATGACAAATTTTCACTTTCTGATTAAAGAACATAAAAAACACCTTTCTTCCAGCCAGATTCAAACCAGAGAACAAAGAGTTCCCAGCTGTTTCCACTATATTCCTCCGCTCTTACAACTGAGTAATCGAAAACACAGGAAGCCCACCTTTTGTCTTACATAAAGCACAATGTAGTGCAGCGTTCCTATTTATTTAAATCCCAGTTCAAAATCAAATCTCATTCCCATAGTCCTGTTTAGTTTGAATTTAAGCAGATAACCAGGCTTCTACAGTATACACTCCCAGAGATATTACAAAATGTTTGAGGGACATCATTAGATATAGAAATTGACTCTTTTTCTAGTGGGATCACATTAAACCTTTCTTTTGGATTGAGAACAGGATCGTCGTGAGATTCAATACACATCTGCCTTTGCTTCTTTCGACGACGAATGGATTATTGAGGTGCAAACATCGGTTCAAATCAAAACAAAATTGTACTATACAGTACTTCTGTTTCAGCTACCAAAATTTAGCCTTAGTTGTAAAATTCCATATTAATATTCAACATTAAGTGGATTTAAACATGCACAGTAGAGAAACAGATTAAATCTCTTCCTCCCTGGGCCACTTGCCCGCTTCTCTCACTAAACCACCATTCCGTCTCTTCACAGCTGTTCCAAGACCCTCTTTCTGTCACACCTCTCTACATCTATTCTGACTTCACACCTCTTGATTGGCCTCTCTTTCTGTCCCCTGCTCCCACCTCTCACTCCTCCTCCCTCCCAGCCTTTGTTCTCCCACTACTTTACCTTTGCCTACTGCCCTGTCTCTCTCACACCTGAAGAAGGCTCCACGGCCGAAACATTGTGTTCTCTTTCTTCTTTTTTTCAGCATGGAATAAACCTATCTGTCAGAAGTGTTTGACTGACAATTGAGCAAAATGTGATTATCTCTTATTATTATTTTTACTTATTTAATGAACAGCAGTATTGCCACTCTTATAAGTGTAATATGATTATCAGCAGCAGCAGACTGATGGTCGTGTCTACAATAGTGACTAGTTGACAAGTTTGTAGCTCTGAGCAGTGGGACTCAGATCAGACAGAAGACCTGTCTGTGTGTGATTCCACACCAGCCCTGGGATTCAGCGTCTCCCACACGTCTCTCATGGGGAGTCTTATAAATATACAGTTAAACAGAGTCTGATAACAGTTATACAGTTAATTAAATAATCAAACTGGCTGAGGAACTGAGAGCTCGGGTAGAAATAAAACCAAGAGCTGCTCTTCAACCTCCAGGATCAGGAGTCTGATCCTCCTGGCTTCTATTCTATGGAGATTCGTGTAAAACGCTTAAAAGCGCTTATTATAGAGACGTGTGCTCTTTCTCTTTCTCTTCTGCTCCACAGGAGTATGCTTTATAACGCACTATTCTGTGAAGTAAACAATTTTTTCTGTTGGTGTTTAATGTATTTCATTTCTCGGTTTGTCATTCTCCTCCTCCTGCTGTTATGAATCGCTTCTCTTAACAGCCCAGTGTGTTTTGTTTCTGGAGATGTTATATCTGTAAGAAAAGCCCCCCAGGCTCCGGACAGGAGTCTCCTCCAGCGGAGATGTGCTCTGCTCTGTCAGAAAGAGCGCTGTGATGTCACAGACACCAGGCAGAGGGCCGGGATCAGAGAGTGAGACCGCGGGAGACGCGCAGAGCGCACGGAGGAGAGTTATTGATCACTTATCTATCGACAAGCAATTAATTCAACTAAAAAAACGTAGAATAATCGATTAACTTCACCGATTGGTGAGCACTGATTCTTTTCCCGTTCTTGACCCATTTTAAAATCTAGAAAAGAGTCAATATCGATTAATTAACATGCGTTTAGTGTTAATAATGTTCAATCTGAAATTAAAGAATGATTTATTCAAATTATTATTTAGGACTTGTATCCTAGAGCTAGAAAATTACATTCAAAGTTAATAAATTTGTGTAAGTAACAGTTTAAATGCATTTTCCATTTGTTTACAAATCATAAGTATGGTAACCATGGCGACACGCGGCACGTCACTATGCCTGGCTAGGTGTCTCGCCTTCGTCACAAAGAGTGGTGTGACGTCACGGACAGCAACTAATACGAATGCTAGTGTATTTATGTTAATATTAGTGAGAGTACAACTGGTAGTTTTAATACTAATGCTAGTGTTCATGTGAGTATTAATGATGATAGCACTACTGATAATTTTAGTTTTAATGGTCATATTAATGTTAATATTACATTTAATTATAGAGTTACTGTTACAGTATTAACAGTAGCAGTAGTGTTAGTTTTAGTGATAGCATTACTGTTATTATAAGTATAAGTGTTTGTAGAGTGTGTCTGTGAGTTTGTGGTGTTTGTGAGTGTGTGGTGTGTGTGTGTTTGAATGTGTGTCTGTCAGTGTGACATGTCTGTTATTGTGCAGGTGTGTTTCTGTTACTGTGTGGGTGTGTGTCTGCAAGTGTGTGGTGTGTATCAGTGTGTGGGTGTGTGTCTGTAAGTATTAGTAGTGTCTATGTGTGTGTCTGTGAATGTGTGCAAGTATGTGTGTGAGTGTCTGATTGTGTGTATAAATGTGTGTGGTGCTTGTGAGTGTGTGTTGTGTCTATGTGTGTGTCTGTGAATGTGTGTCTGTGAGTTTCTATCTGTGTGTGTGTTTGTGAGTGTGTGGCTGTCAGTATGTCATAATGTGTGTGATTGTGTGGGTGTATATCTGTCAGTGTGTGTGAATGTGTGTGTAGGTGGGCTTGGGCTCCAATGCTGTGTCTGACAGAAGTGACCCATCAACAGGTGTCGAGGTCCAGAGTCGCTTGCAAATTTCTAGAGCACTTTAGAACTTTCTAGAGTCCAGACCAACGAACAGAAATCTGTGAGTGCTGTGTTTTTATCACTATTAGCGTATGTGGTGTCTGTGGGTGTGTGGGTGTTTGTGAGTGTTTGATGTGTGTGGGTGTGTGTCCATGAGTATGTGTAGTGTCTGTCTGTCTATGTGAGTATTAATGATGATAGCACTACTGAAAACTAATATTCATGTGAGAATTAGTGATGATAGAGCTACTTTGAATTTTAGTTTTAATGCTAGTATTCATGTTAATATTAGTGATAATCATAGTGTTAGTGTCAGAATATTAATATTCATTGTCATGTTAGTTGTTTTGATAGTATTACTGTTATTATTGGTATTATTAGTGTACTACTAAGTTTGTGTTATTGTTAGTAATAATGATACTGTAAGCCTTAATTGCAGTGTTACTGTTGTAATATTGGCAGTATTTGTGTAAGTGTTAGTTATAGTGTAACTGTAGGTAAGAGTGTAGGTAAGGCCCCGGCTGCCCTGTGGTGGCTCGGGGAGGGCCTGCGGGTCAAACTGGAGGGGCTTCTCTAGGTTGAGGAGAGCCGGGTGCGGACCTGGGCTCAGAATGCGATGTCTTCCATCCAGCTGGACTGCCTGGAGTTGTACGATGAGGTCCTGGCCAAGTTTGGATCAGAGGCAGCATATGTGGGATTGGTGAGTCCCTGAAACCCCTCCCCTTGTCCAGCTTACACTGTGGTATCAGGGCGGTACAGGGGCTGGGGCGACTCTCCTGACCCCCTCAGCTTTCCAAGATACCTGCGTCACCCCACTCAACCTGGAAATCTCCCAGATCCAAGGGGAGAGAGACAGGAGCTGGGCTGGGACACCAGCCTGCTGTTATTTCAAGTGGTTGGCTGAAAGACACACTGCTTATAGATCACCACTAGCAGGCATCATAGAGTGGGTGGTGAGACTCTTGGTCATTGATGGCAACAGTGGGGTTACTCCCCCTCTCTCTAATGGCTCTATTAACAGTGGGGTGTCTCTGTCTCTCTATTGGCTCTATTAACAGGGGGGTGACCCCCCTCCCTCTCTCTTTTGGCTTTAGAGATACCACAGTTCCACCCCTAGGTTGCATCTCCTGTCTGGCGCTGTGGAGGTATGATGATGATTCACTGTCTTTGTTCTCTCTCTCTGGTACAGGAGTTGGTACTGAGTTAGTGAAGTTTCACAGAGGATATGATAAGAAATTTTACCAAATCCCAAAATTAAAACAGTGAAGACAACGGGCAACACAACGGGAGCTCTGATAATGGAGGTTTGGTTTGACAGCAGCAGACATGGTCAGGACATCTTGCCTGATTCTCTCTCCCCTTTTTCCTAGGATTTTCCCTTCCAGGGCACAGGAATCATGAAGCAGGATGACTAGGAGGAGGCGAAGGAGACACTGAAGTCCTACTTAGAAAACATGAAGGTCAGGTGTGACTTCTCTGAGGTGGACAAGTGCTTCCGCCAGTGTGCAGCATAGCTCTACCTCATCCTGCAGAACTACCTGGGAGTCCCTGTAGCTGAGGTCTGTGAATAGCAGGTTAATTTTTTCTCTTTGTAGTAGTCTTAGGACAGTCTGACTTGTTGTGGGACTCAGCAGGAACAGAAAGGTCTTCTGTGTGTCTTCAGTCTCCACAGCCAAGGAGACGCACGATCCAGATGGGCGAGGCTGCTAAAGAAAACAAGATGTTCATCCCTCCCTCTCCTGGACCTCGGAGCCCCTGGGCCCTCCCTCCTCAATCATCTGAGCTCAGAGAAACCCCTGGTGACTGTGCCATGCCGCCCCCATCAACCCCTGGAGGAGCCCCCTCCTTTTAGGAACTTCAGAGTTCCTGAGATTCAGAGACAGGTGAGAAGTGAACAGAACCTCTGTCCTTGTGTGGAGTCACCTGTACAGGCTCTTATTGGACACACTGTATAAACTCATCTGGACAGACTCTTACTAGATACACTGTATAGTCTCACCTGGACAGACTCTTATTGGACACACTGTATAGTCTCATCTGTACAAACTGTAGAGACTCTAGGAGGAAAAAGGAGGAAAAGAAACAGATGAAGCAGGAGGAGAAGAGGGGTAAAATCATGGAAAAGGAGGAGATGAAGAGGAGGAGAGTTTTTTGAAAAAGAGGAGGAGAAGAGGGGGGAAATCTTGAAAAAGAAGGAGATGGAACAGATGAAGCAGGAGGTCGAGAAGAGGAGATGGGAAGTGGAGAAAAAGAAGAGAGAAATGAAAGCTCAGAAGAAGAGAGTGAAGGAAGAGAAGAGCAGCCTCTAGGTATGTCCAGACTGTAGGTTTAGCAGGAACAGCAGTAGATACAGCTGTGATATTATTCAGAGCACTAGTAGTGTCATCAGTACTATAAACATAAGGGGGGAATTTACTGTTGTAAGCAGCAGCAGGAGTGATATCATTAGTAGAAGAAGCAGAATTAATTATTATTATTATTTTAAAATTGCAGAAACTGCTCAAGGTATTGTTTGGAGCCTGACTTCTCACCAGACTAGAATGAAGAGAAGAAGGGATCTGAAAAAAATTCTGAAATAAAGTTGAGAATCAAGCGGAAAGGAGTCACTACACTAGGAAGAGAGAATCGATAAACCAGAGTGTAGATAAGAAATAAAGGAAGAAGGGAGATCAATGACTTATGTTGTGGATTATTCTATATTAAATCTCTGTCAGGGTGACGAGGCAGTGCAGTGGTTAGCATTGCTGGGTTCATTTCGTGCATTCAATCTGCTCCCTGGGTATGTGCATGTACCCTTGTTCGCTTGGGTTTAGTTAATTAGCTTCTGGGAAAACCAGCCCTGGTGTAAGTGTGTGTCTGTAGTGTCCCATTCAGGGTGTATCCTGTCTTGTGCCCATTTAATGCTGGGATAGGCTCTGCCTACCCCGCTACTCTGAATTGATTGAAGCAGTTACAACAATGGAGATAGTATTTAATGCAGAGTCCCTGTTAATACTACAGTTATACAGTGGTTCTCTCAATAATATAAATACTCTACAACAAATACATGAGCTCTATCAATAATACAGATAAGATAATATATCAATAATATCAATCTGTAAGATCAAAATAGACTAGATAAGAAATTGAAATTGAGATTTTTTCCTGAGTGTACATGGTTTACTTGTGTGTGAACATTACTGTGAAGAAAGAAGCTGGTCCCACCCTGAGCATGACAATAATGATTCAAAATCCAAACCCAAAAGTCTATTAAGTACCGAACTTGTAAAAACACAGAATACCCTCATATCAAGCTTCACTTACATTTTTTATTATTTTTTTATAACTACAAAGCAGATGGAGCCACCCCTTAATTGATTCAAACACCAGATTAGTTAAAATACCACATACCTATTTATATTTATTTCTAACAGCACCGGAGAAAGCTGAGTCAATAATGTCAAAAACAGTTATTTTACAAACCAGAAACATATTTTAAAAAGGACAAAGAAACAAAGGAGCCCACAGTTTCTCGTACTTCTAGTTTGAAAAACCGGATTGATTAACCAGCACACAAATGGATAAACTCCCCAGTTGATTGAAAGCAGGGAGGGCTGTGATTCGGTGAAAACTACCAAGAATGAGAGCTGAGACTGTGATTGGACAATTCTTTGTAAATAATTGGGAGCCATACAGGCTTTGATTGGCTAAGGCTACCAAAAACGAACTGAGACCCAGGGCTGCAAGTTTATAATGTGGGAAGATTTTCATCAGGTGTATCTGTGTTCAAGTCCTGGTGTGAATATGTTGAATGCAGGTGTGGCCTTCTGTTTAGACTCTGCAGCGCTCTGGTTGTCAGCTAGCTCTCAAGGAAGCACGGCATAGAGACAGGAACTACAATTTGCCTGCATTATGCACAGAATGACTATGTTGGTCTAGCAGTTAGGATTCCTGGTTTTCACCCAGGTGGCCTGGGTTCGGCTCCCAGTATAAGAACGCCTCTCTGTTGCCTTTTGGTTTCCAAATGAGCAGCTCAGTTTAGAAAAGAGCAGTGTAGAGCACCGTGAGGTCTGCAAAAATGTGTAATAATAGCGATCGCTTGTTTCAGCCAGCTTTTGTACTGAAGCCCTTAAATTTTGCCAGGTGGGTAGGGGTAACTTGTATAGAGTATTGAACTTCAAGAAATTTACTCGTCTCGGTAATATTTTTCCACATTGTGAAGAGCAGATTTTCTCCATTTCTCCACTTCTGTAGCCTGACTTTCTCTATTGCTAGAGATCTGTAGAATCTGGAGTCACTTATCCAGCTCTGGGAATAGTGTCTAGATGACAGGTTTCTGACAGAGGCCAGCAGGTTTTGTGCCAAAATATCTTGATATTTGGAGCTAGTCATTATCCTATCTATTTTAACTAGAGCCCCTGTCTCAGCTGAAGAAAAGCATCCCCAAAGCATGATGCTTCCACCACCAAGTGGTGTGTGATGATGGGCTGTGTTGCACCAAACATATCTTTTAAACTTAAGGCCAAAAGGCTTACCCTTTGTCTTATAAGACCATAAGACATTTTTTAGGGTGACTGAATGCATTTTATTGCAAAATTTAGATTTATTTTTTTGTGAAAAATGGCTTCTGTCTTGCCTCCTACCCTATAGCCCAGACGTGCAGAATACGGGAGATTGTTGTCACATGCAAGGAGTGACCAATACCCACCAAAAATTGCTGCAGCTCTGTAGGCCTCTGTAGCTTTCTGTAGGCCTCTTGGTAGCTTCCCTCATAAGTTTTCTCCTTGTCCCGTCATTAACTTTGGAAGGTTGTCCTGATCTTGTCAATGTCCCTGTGGTGCCACATTTGATGATAATCTTCAGAGGGCTCCATGGTACATCCAATGCCTTTGATATTCTTTTATACCCCTCTCCTGATCAGTACCTTTCAACAATAAGATCCCTTATATTTTTAATCACCTCCTTGAGGACCATGGCTATCCCAGTAGAATCACTTTCATTAATGGCAGGTGTATGCTACTTAACTTTAGACATGATTTTGAATGTGATTGGTTAACTCTGAACACAGCTACAGCCCCCATAATAAAAGGGTGTGCACACTTATGCAACCAGAGTGTTGTAGGTGTCATGCCCTCTGCAGCCAGAGGGTGCTCCTTCTCTGTTCTGTCTCTCATTTCCGGTTATTTGCTGTCCTTCCGGTATTTCTCTCTCTCTGGGGCTATATATTTCCGGGTCTTGCACTCTGCCCTGGCTCAGCATTGACGTTCAGATGTCCTGAGACCCGCCTAGCACCAGGTCGCCCCACGTCCGCTACCTGAGGGCATTGGTTTCTATACGGCACTCCTGAACTCTTTGCACGAACGAGCCCGGGCTAGCTCCCCATTCCGCCGCTACGCATATGGGTCTTTTTCCGCTCTCCTGCTCTCCACGGTTAGTCCTTTTGGATGTCCATGACAGTAGGTTTTTTAATTTCAATTATTTTTCCTAATAATTATCTGTTTTCTCTTGAATTTTGTTGGTTGCAAGGTCACATTAAAGATGGAAAAATGTCTGACATGATTTATCTTGATTTCTGGTAACAGTACAGAACAAGCAGTGAGCAGCTCGCATAGCTTTCAACTCAGTGCGGAGTCCAGAGGGAGGCTTCGCTCGCTGAATGATGTCTCAAGAAACCCCGGTTGAGATTCAACAGGTGTCTAATAATCACGTTCAAAAGGGTGCTGAAAAGTTTCTTTTTTAACATAACCTTACATTTTCCCGTACAGTACAATGTATTTTCTGTACCCTCAAATCCCCAATGTTACTACTTTCTCCTGAGAAACACAAGTATGGAGTGGAATCACAATAAATTATACAACAAATCTATTCAAACGCCCAGATATGAAAGAACACATTTAAGACTTTCACCCCCTTTAAATATGTATTTCCTTAATTTCAGTTCTCTTCCCTCCCCAGAATACGGGAAAATTCACTATTGCATATTAAAGGCTGTACAGTACGTACTCAATTGTTTAACAAAAACAATCACATTTCTTGCAAATATCAAGTGGGTTAAGATTTTGCTAAGAAATCCAATTAAGTAGAGATGAGATTGAGATTAAGTGGAGATTCTTTATACCACCCCCTTAATACTTTTCTCTGAGATGCTTTATGTAGCAGAGAGGTAATTAAAGCGATTAAGGATGTGCAACATTTCTGCTTTTACATGAAATATATTCAGCTACAGTAGACTTATTTAAAATCCAAGATTTACAAGAATCTATTACAGACAGAGATTAAATGTTTCTAACTTGATTTTCCAAAGTTATTGACTGAGAGGATTTATAATTACTGTTCGAAATGTTTGAGCATTTGTTATTTACTTAGAGGTTGAGTGTTATAATGTGTAAATGAAGGTAAAATAAATTCTGATATAACATGCCTTAGTTCCATGCCTACAAATTGTGATATTTGAAAAAAATTGGGAAGGACTTCTACAGTTAATATATAGAAAAGAGTAACATAAAGTATAAATGCAATATCAAGAAAAAAATATCTGATGCTTTTTAAATGTTCCAATATCTAATAATTGAACTGGTTCCTCAATGTCAATTTGGGGTACCACAGGGATCAGTGCTGGGGCCAATATTGTTCTCTCTGTACATGCTGCTGCTAGGTAGGATAATACGAAAACATAATATTAACTTTCATTCATATGCTGATGACACTCAAATAAACATTTTGTTTACACCTAACAACAACTCGTCTATTATCACTTTATTTAATAGATACTTTATTGATCCCGTGAGGGATCAATAAAGTATCTAATTGCATTAATGAAGTAAAGACTTGGATGTGTGAAAACATTTTGTTCCTCAACTCTGATAAAACAGGTTCTGTTGTTTGGTGGCTACAATACTGATAGGACTACTATAACTTCAGCACTTTACTCAGAGCATTCAAAAATTTGCCTCAAAGACTCAGCACATAACCATATTAGACGCAAGGCTCTCGTTTAACTCTCATGTTAAAAGAGTATCAAAACATACTTCCTACAGTTGAGAAAAATTGCAAAACTAAGGCAGTTTCTCTCCACTCAAGACACAGAGAAATTAATGCATGCTCTTGCATACAGCAGGTTAGACTACTGCAATGCCCCACTATCAGGTAGCAAAGACCTTTAGAGACCGCCGTGTATAAGCCCCACATAAGTGATGTGAACAAACAGCGTTTTACAAAGGAGCTGCTTTGGAGTCGACAAAGCTCATCTTGGTCTCTCTGCACAGCCAAATTTCAAGTGATCAGCTCCGTGTACAGAAGGAAAGTGCATTTGGTACGAGATGCCATGAAACACCAGAAATACATTGAGAAAAGATGGCCTGTCGCTAGGGACCTTTATGCAGTTGAGAAGCATGCGAATAAAGGTGGTTTGTTTCCGCTTGGGAAACCTTTCGTTTAGGCGAAACCACTACAGAATGGAAAGCTGCAGGCACTACTGCTGCTGCTGCTGGTGACTCTTGTTGTGAATGCAAGGAGCTGCATCTCCAACATCCCTAACTTCCACTCGATAATCTACTGGACACACCTGCCCCTCACAGAGTCAGTGGAAAGACCCCTGAGTGGGAGTAACGGAAGGCAAAAGAGATAGGGGTCTCTCTCTTCTTCTCACAAGCTGTGGGACACAACAGACATACAGAATTTGCTGCAGCACCATTTTCATAAAATGCAATTATGTTGGATGAAATTGTCGAGCTGCTTCAACCTCTGGGGCAGGAAAGGCAGCCTCAGACATACCCACAGCCATGCCGGCTCGAAGTGGGGAAAGATTTTTCCCCAAACCACATCCAAGACCGGTGCCCTGAACTGCTTTGCCACAACCAGCCTGTGGAACACGATGGTGGTGCACCCCAGAAGGCTCACCCCATGGTCCCCCGTCTTCACTGTCATCTCCCTGAGCCATGCACCTGTCACAGCTTCTCCAGCCAGCTGTCCAGGAGGCTGAGTTTGAGTTGCTCAAAGTCCTGCAGGATCTAACTGCCAGACAGCTCATCGTCAACCTCCCGCACAGTGTCGACAATAGCTTGAGCAGGTAGAAAGCCATCCTTTATTTCGTAAAGAAGATCCCTGAACTAAGACAATTCAGCCTCATAGAAACATGTACTCCATCGAGACCTGAGCCAGGTGGTTGAGGAACAGAGGCTGCTCAAGCAGTATTCGTCCCACAATAGACACTTTTTTGGGAAAAAAAAATTGAATTGATGTATCATGTGAACCCTTGCTCTTAAGATGGAAAGAGATTGCATTTGGTATTGCATGCAATTAGATGCTAATTATTTTATTTACTTTGCCCTCTTGTTAAGATGTGTTACATCAGGAAAATAAAGTATATGCTCAGTAGAGGGGTTGTCATATTTTGTCTGTTAATCAAACATAATCAACAATTATGGACAACCATTTTTTGCCATGGTTGTGAATTATAATGCCTTCAAAGTCACATTTAAACTTTCTGTAAAATTAAAAAAAAAACAGAAATAAAAGCGGGCACTGATTTGTGTCCAGAATACTCCAACGTAACAAATCCTGCTCCAGAAATGGTCTCTTCTCCCCTTTTGAGCCACTGCCCACCAAAAGGTCTCTACGTGTCTCTGTTAGGAAGATGTCAAGATGCTGAGCCTGTGCTGTGCTTCAGTGGCGGGTGTAGAGGACACGCTGTTGTACATGGAATGCAAATTGAGCTCCTTGGACATGAAAACTGACAGATGGTATAAACTTCTCTCAATATACAGGAGATCCTGTGTCTGAAATCCTGAGGTGCCTTTCTTCCTGTCTTGTCATACAGAATGTATCATTAAGGACAATCACATATGGCTTGATTTTGTTACTAGAAGTATTTATTTCCTTTCTTGGAACAACGTGTTTTTCGAGAAATTCATACAATTTGCGAAATATGAAATACAAATCTTGCTTATGTTGCAGAATAAATACTGCCAGCTGGGAAGAATATGACAGCATTTTTTTTCTTTAACCAAAAACCTGCAAAGGGAGACGTTTTCGTTGTGGAAGGGCAAAACAGTAAATATGTTCCGTTTCACAAAATTCACACTTACGAACGGCGCAAGTCGCAGGTGATTCACTCCTCTTGACTAGGTGGCGCTAGGAGGTGCAGTTAAGTTTATATCAGGCTGCAGAAACTCCTCTTTCTCAGCTCCGCTTCTCGATTGTTTTGAAGTCGCGGCCGCGCTAACGAATGACGTCATCACACGGCGCTACACAACATAGCTGTGGGTGCTTGAATGATTTTCTTTCTATAAAGAAGAAAGTTGTTTTTTTTAATAACTTCAGTTTCTGAAAACGTAGCATCTTGTCAGCTGTGTTTATGCTTGAACAGAGCACAGCCCTGACAACAGAATCTGTGAAGAATAAAAATAAAGAAGCTGTTCTGTTTAAACATCGCAAGTCAGCCTTTGTTTCTGATCGACTCTGAAGAAGGATGGCGGAGTACTTGTTAAATCTGGAAATCCAGCTTGACTCGTTCATGCACGTTTTGCTCAAATCGATCGTGTATGAAGTGTCAGAAGTTTTTGGAAACAGGATGTCTGACTCAGAACGAGTTTGAAAACAAACTCCGCAGCGTCTCCCAGGTCCTGGTGAGACGGGCCGTGTTTAAAATCACACAGTGTGTGCAGGACATTGTCGGGAGTGAAATGGCGCAGCTGAAGAAGGAAAACGAGAGCTTGAAGTGGAGATTGCAGCTGTGGGAGGAGGATTCGGGAGCAAGAGGAGATCAGGGTACCCAGACGCTTCCCTGTGAAGTCACTGCAGAAATAAAAGAAGAAATGGACATGAAACTGTTGTCAGGTCAGTGTGGTGACGTGTATGAAGTCAGAGTATGTGTGTGTGTTTAAAACCAGTGTCTATAACTTCCTCACTGGTGAGGTCTGTGTCTGTATTAACTCCTCTGGAATATTAATCCACTATATCTGTATTAATCCCTCTCTCTCTTAGTGCATTGTTTATGTACCGTACTGTGAAGTAAGTATGTCTGTATTAACCCCTCTCTCAGTGCAGTGTTAATGTACTGGAGTGTCCAGTCAGTATGGCTGTATTTACCCCTCTCTGTCAGTGCAGTGTTAATATGCTGTAATTTCCAGTTTGTCCTTGTTTGTATAAAGTGTTAATGTACTGTAGTGTCTAGTCAGTATGTCTTTATTAAACCCTCTCTGTCTCAGTGTAGTGTTAATGTACTGTAGTGTCCAGTCAGTGTGTCTGTATTCACCCCTCTCTCTCTCAGTGCAGTGTTAATGTACTGGAGTGTCCAGTCAGTGTGTCTGTATTAACCCCCCTCTCTCTCTGCAGTGTTAATGTACTGTAGTGTCCAGTCAGTGTGTCTGTATTAACCCCCCCCCCCCCCCCTCAGTGCAGTGGTAATGTACTGTAGTGTCTAGTCAGTGTGTCTGTATCAAGCCCCCTCTCTCTCAGTGCAGTGTTCATGTACTGTAGTGTCCAGACAGTGTGTCTGTATTAACCCCCCCCCCCCCTCAGTGCAGTGTTCATGTACTGTAGTGTCCAGTCAGTGTGTCTGTATTAACCCCCCTCTCTCTCTCAGTGCAGTGTTAATGTACTGTAGTGTCCAGTCAGTGTGTCTTTATTAAACCCTCTCTGTCTCAGTGTAGTGTTAATGTACTGTAGTGTCCAGTCAGTGTGTCTGTATTAACCCCTCTCTCTCTCAGTGCAGTGTTAATGTACTGGAGTGTCCAGTCAGTGTGTCTGTATTAACCCCCCTCTCTCTCTGTGCAGTGTTAATGTACTGTAGTGTCTAGTCAGTGTGTCTGTATCAAGCCCTCTCTCTCTCAGTGCAGTGTTCATGTACTGTAGTGTCCAGTCAGTGTGTGTGAATCAACCCCTCTCTCTCTCAGTACAGTGTTAATGTACTGTAGTATCCAGTCAGTGTGTCTATATTAAACCCTCTCTGTCTCAGTGTAGTGTTAATGTACTGTAGTGTCCAGTCAGTGTGTGTGAATCAACCCCTCTCTCTCTCAGTGCAGTGTTAATGTACTGTAGTGTCCAGTCAGTGTGTCTATATTAAACCCTCTCTGTCTCAGTGTAGTGTTAATGTACTGTAGTGTCCAGTCAGTGTGTCTGTATTAACCCCCCCTCCCCTCTCAGTGCATTGTTAATGTACTGTAGTGTCCAGTCACTGTGTCTGTATTAACCCCCCCCCTCTCAGTGCAGTGTTGATGTACTGTAGTGTCCAGTCAGTGTGTCTGTATTAACCCCCCCCCCCTCAGTGCAGTGTTGATGTACTGTAGTGTCCAGTCAGCATGTCTGTATTAACCCCTTTTTCAGTGCAGTGTTAAAGTACTGTAGTGTCCAGTCAGTGTGTCTGTATTCACCCCTCTCTCTCAGTGCAGTGTTAATGTACTGTAGTGTCCAGTCAGTGTGTCTGTATTAACCCCCCTCTCTCTCAGTGCAGTGTTAATGCACTGTAGTGTCCAGTCAGTCAGTGTGTCTGTATTAACCCCTTTCTCTGATTGCAGTGTAGTGTTAATGTACTGGAGTTTCCAGTCAGTGTGCCTGTATGAACCTCTCTCAGTGCAGTGTTAATGTACTGTAGCGTCCAGTCAGTGTGTCTGTATGAACCGCTGGAGAGGTGCGTTCTTGCGGTTGGGAAGGTTGTGGGCTGCAGGAACATCAAGTCCGCTTCCCGCATGAGTGGAGGGATAGTTATTTTCCTGCAATCTATTGATCTGGCAAATGCCCTGGTGGTAAAGTGGGTTGTCCTGGACGGCACCTTCACCCCGGTGCTGCCGTTCACAGCCCCAGCTCGGAAGATCACCCTCTCCAATGTGCCTCCGTTCATGAGAAACGAGCTGCTGTAGAGGGAGCTGTCCTGTTACGGACAGGTGGTCTCTCCGATCAGGAGGGTCCCTCTGGGCTGCAGGGGACTTCAACTGAAGCATGTCATCTCTTTCCGAAGACAAGTCTACGTGATCTTAAAAAAACCCCATGGAAGAGATCAATGTGGATCTTAAATTTCGGATTGACACCTGTGATTATGTTGTATTCGTGACTTTGGAATTGACGAAGTGCTTCAGGTGCGGGAGCGAGGGGCATCTGGTGAAGAATTGCCAGGAGGCCAGGAGACAGTGTCAGGCAGCGGGGAGTGGAGCAGTGCAGGGAGGCAGCAGGGAGGCAGAGCCCACGGCCGGGGTGCAGGAGAGGAGATCGCTGGAGGGGGCAGGTGAGCCCGAGCTGGTGGTGTCCCATGCAGGAGAACAGATAGCAAAGAGTGGACCACCTCAGCCCTCAGATGGGAGCTCCCCACACCGGGGAGCAAGATACGAGCGCTGGCGGAGCAGGGGAGCTGCAGAGCCCCGCTGCTCAGGAGAGTCAGGGAGAGAGAGCAGGCAGTGACACCGACGGAGGAAAACTCGTCACAAGTGGCAGCGAAAACTGTAGACACAGTGTGGGGAGGAAATTAATTAACATCCAGAAAAATAGACAATGGTTTTAAGACACCGTGGAGAAAGCGCACGAAAAAATCTATGCAGAGTGCGGTGCAGAAAAAGCACAGCACAGAGAGCTCGGTGGAGGGCGGCTCTGTCGCCGGCCCAGGGGCCGCGAGTGACTCCGACACTGGGAGAGTAAGGACGCGCTGGAGTGTCCTCGCCGCCGCCGCCCGGAGCTCCTCGGAGTCCGGGAGCAACGATGACGAGGGCGGCTTCCCAGACTCCTCTCTCGCCTCGGGCTCCTCGGCCCGGCAGAGCTGCAGAGTAGGCTACAGTTTCCAGAGCATCAGGGAGTTCTTAGAGAAGACTAAAGGTAAGAGGGGAACTGTGGTCGAGGACTTTTTTCCCGACACTGAGCTCTTTGTCCTCTCCGCGACCCACCATCTGAAAAGGCTCAGGTGCGAATGACTTCAGCGATCAAGAGAGATGGTGCCTGAAGAGCTTATTGGGTAAGATCAGGGCAGGACCGCGGAATGCACCTCAGCACGAATGAGTCCCGTCTCTTACATCACATCACTATCCGTCTGCGTGCTATGTGTCTGTTTGTGTTTTATGTTGTTTCTTTTTTTCTTTTCCGCAAACATGGGCGGCATTAGAATAGGGAGTTTGAACACCAATGGGTGCCGGAGGGCTTTGAAGCGAGCTGCGGTGTTGGAGGTCATCAAAGAAAACAGCCTGCAGGTGACGTTCCTGCAGGAGACCCACACCGACAGCTCCAACATCATTGCCTGGCAGCGGGAGTGGCAGGGGGACATTGTGTACAATCATGGGTCCCCTGTGAGCGCGGGGATCACGGTGCTGTTCTCTGTGGGGTTCAAGCCCCTCTCTATCGCCGTCCATGAGGTTGTGAAAGGTCGCCTTTGACTCATGCGAGTAGTTTACAGGAAGAAAACCTTTGTTTTTATTAACATTTACGCATCCACAGACGGCGGAGAGAGGGTCACCTTCTTCAGGGAGCTTGAAAATGCGCTGGTGACCTGCCAGCCTGAAGAGCTGGTCTTCCTGGGGGATGATTTTAACTGCACAGAGAGCAGCACACTGGACAGGAATTATGCAGGAATCACGGAGAGCCACATGGCCTGTCGGCCAGGGAGCTGCGCAGGATCCTTGTCAAATCTGACCTCACTGACATCTGGAGGAGATGTCATGGGGACACGAGGCAGTACACCTGGGCCCAGGTCTGAGGGAACACCCTCTCTCTGGCCAGGCTTGACCGCATCTACTGCCGTAAACATCATTACAGCATCGTCAAGCAGTACTCCCATCTGTCCAGTGGGCCTGTCGGACAACTGTCTCACCATCTGCACAGTCGTCGTCCCATCAGTGAGGTCCCGCAGTGCCTACTGGCACTTTAATACCCAACTGCTTGACGATGCTCACTTCTGTGACTGCCTCGTGTTCTTCTGGTAGCAGTGGAGGAGTCAGAAAGCCCACTTTGTCTCCCTGAGGCAGTAGTGGGATACTGGGAAGGTGCAGATTCGCCAGTTCCACCAGCAGTACACTGGAATTGTCACGAGAGGTATCCGTGAGTCCATGAAGGCTCTGGAGAGAGACATTCTGGAGCTCCACCAGGCTCTGGAGTGTTGTGCAGACAGGAGGCTAATTGATAACCTCCACACTCAAAAAGAATCACTCATTGGCCTTCTGGACACAAAAGTACAGGGAGCTCTAATAAAATCTAGGGTTCAGAGTGCATCACAGGTAGACGCCCCGACTCGCTACTTCTTTGGCCTAGAGAAGAAACCGGGCCAGAGCAGGCAGAACCTCTGCCTGCGCTCGGAGACAGGGCAGGAGCTGCACGAGGCTGGGCAGATCCAGGAGAGGACCATGCAGTTCTACAAGACACTCTTCTCCAGCGAGGCAAGTGAGGACTTGGTCTGCACACGCAGGTTCCTTGAAGACCTTCCACAGGTCCCCGAAGAGGAGGGGGCATGGCCGGAGAGGCCTCTATCCCTGGAGGAGCTCTCCACTGCACTCAGTGTCTTGAGTAATGGTATGACCCCTGGCCTTGATGGCTTGCCGGCCAAATTCTACTGTGCCTTCTGGGCCGTGCTGGGACCTGACCTGCTGGATGTGTTCTCGGAAAGTCTGGAGCACGGGGACCTGCCACTGAGCTGCAGGAGAGCTGTTGTCACCCTGCTGCCTAAGAAAGGGGACCTGTGTGACATTAAGAACTGGAGACCTGTTGCCCTGCTGTGTGTGGATTATAAAATCCTGTCCAAAGCTCTGGCCAACAGGCTGAGGGTGGTGCTGGGATCAGTGGTGCAGTCCGAACAATCGTACTGTGTACCCAGAAGGACAATCTTTGATAATATATTTCTGATTTGAGATGTTGTGGCCACCTCCAGACTATTGGGTTTAGATACTGGTCTCATTTCGTTAGACCAGGAAAAGGCCTTTGATAGGGTTGAACATCAGTATTTGTGGAGAACCATGAGGTTTTTCGGATTCAGCTCTGTCTTTGTTGCCATGATTCAGGTGCTGTACAGTGACATCTTCAGTGTGCTAAAGGTCAACAGAGGGCTGAGTGCTCCGTTTCCAGTGCAGAGGGGAGTCAGGCAGGGCTGTGCACTCTCAGGAATGCTCTACTCCCTTGCCATTGAACCTCTGCTACATCAGCTGCGCCGGGTCATCAAGGGGCTGTCCATCCCGGGCTGCCCCAATTCTACTGTCAAGATGTTGGCATACGCTGATGACATCATGGTCGTGGTCGGAGGAGAACAGGATGTCAGGGCGCTACAGACAACTTTGAATGATTTCCAGTGGCTATCATCAGCCAAAGTAAACTGGGCCAAGAGTAGCGCCCTACTCCTGGGAGAGTGGAGCGAGACGGGTCCCCCAGTCTTGCCAGAGAGGTTCAGCTGGACCAGAGGAGGACTCAAATACCTGGGGTTGTACCTGGGGGACAAGGCCAGTGTGAGGAAGAACTGGGAGGGGCTCCTCGAAAAAGTGAAAGGTCGGCTGGACCGCTGGCGCTGGCTGCTCTCCCAGATCTCCTACAAAGGCCGGGTTCTGATTGTCAACACCCTGGTGGCTTCAATGTTGTGGCATTGCCTGCTGTGCCTGGAGCCAGCAGCTGGACTGATCGAGGAGCTGCAGGCCACGCTTCTCGACTTCTTCTGGGATGGACTGCACTGGCTGTGGAGGGGTGTCCTCTATTTGCCCAGAGAGGACGGAGGACAAGGACTCGTTGACATCCGGAGCCGGGTGGACGCCTTTCGTATGCAGGCAGTACAGAAGCTGCTGTATGGCCCGGCCTCGCTGTCCTGGAAGGAGCTGACCTTCACCCTGTTGCGTCTAGCAGGACACTTCGGGATCGACTCTGTTCTCTTCCTGATGGACACCAGCAGGGTTGACCTGTCTCCACTGCAGCCTTTCCAGCGTAGTCTCCTGAAAGCCTGGCGGCATCTGCACGTGCGGAGAGAGGAGGAGCGGCCCAGTCTATACTGGACACTCTGAGAGCCACTAGTACACAATCCGTGAATGGACACAGAACTGGGCCGCTCCTTGGACTTTACCAGCAGACTGGTCCGCGCCAATGTCACACAACTCCACCACCTGCTTGACGTGGATCAGGACTGCTGGCGCAGCATGGAGTGGGCATGTGACGCTCTGGGACTACACTCGCGGCGGTGTGTGGACGGGTTTCTTACTCAGCTTTGCTCTGCTCTGCTCTGCCTCTTGAGGAGATGCTGCTAGTCCAGGATCTGTTTGAGGAACGCCACCTTCCAACCACACAGCCTCCTTTCCCTGGTCTGCTAGTGTCTCCTGCACTCAGTCCCGGGCCGACAGGATCTCTCCTTGAGTCCCTTGCTTCAGAGGAGAGGTCTCTGGCTGGTGTTGGGGGGAAGTGTCTATATAGACTAGTTGTAACATCTAGACACCAAGCCCAGCTGTCTGCACTCCCTGACACTCCCTGGAGGGCTCGTCTGGGGGTGCCAGATGGTGTCCGGCCTGCCTGGGGTAGCCTCTACAGATTTCCCCTCAACAAAAGGGGCCTGTCCCTTCTGCGCTCAGAGGGAGACGGTGTTCCACTACTACAGTGCCTGCCCCCACCTGTCGCCCATGTTTGCCGTGTTGATTTGGCTCTTCATCAACCTTGGCCTGGCCTTCAATTACATTATTTTCATGTTCGGGGTGGGTCATACGAAAAAACAAAAAACTCAGACCCTCCTCGCCAACTTTCTACTGGGCCAGGCCAAACTCACCATCTACAAGACTCTGAAAAATAAGATCTCTGGTTCCGGGTCTGTAGACTTGGTGAGGATGTTTGAAGGGTTGGTGAAGAGCAGGATGTCGTTAAAATATATGTTTTATATTATCTCATAATGACTGTGGAACATTTGAAAAGCATTGGTGTTTTGGAAACGTGCAGGATTGTGAATAAAAAATTAATATTCCAATTATGATTTTATTTTAATAATTTTTAAGGTGGGGTCCTAAGAATCAAGATTCATACTTTCTTTATTTTTTCTGTCAATAAAGATTGATTGAACACTGTCTCTCAGTGTAGTGTTAATGTGCTGTAGTGTCCAGTCAGTATGTATGTATTAACCCCCCTCTCTCTCAGTGCAGTGTTAATGTACTGTAGTGTCCAGTCAGTGTGTCTGTATTAACCCCTCTCTCTCAGTGCAGTGTTAATGTACTGTAGTGTCCAGTCAGTGTGTCTGTATTAACCCCTCTCTCTCAGTGCAGTGTTAATATATTGTAGTGTGCAGTCAGTGTGTGTGAATCAACCCCTCTCTCTCTCAGTGCAGTGTTAATATACTGGAGTGTCCAGTCAGTGTGTTTGTATTAACCCCTCTCTGTCTCAGTGTAGTGTTAATGTACTGTAGTGTCCAGTCAGTGTCTATGTATTAACCTACCTCTCTCCGTGCAGTTTTAAAGTACTATAATATGCAGTCAGTGTGTCTGTATTAATCCCTCTCTTTCTCAATGCAGTGTTAATGTACTGTAGTGTCCAGTCAGCATGTCTGTATTAACCTGTCACTCAGTGCAGTGTTAATGTTCTGTAGTGTCCAGTCAGTGTGTCTGTATTAACCGCTCTCTCTCAGTGCAGTGCTAATGTACTGTAGTGTCCTGTCTGTCAGTCTGTCTGTATTTACCCCCCTTCTCTGAGCAGTCCATGGCTGTATAAATGCCTCCGTCTCAGTGCAGTGTTAAAGTACTGTAGTGTCCAGTCAGTGTGTCTGTATGAACCCCTCTCTTAGTGCAGTGTTAATGTACTGTAGTGTCCAGTCAGCATGTCTATATTAACCCCTTTCAGTGCAGTGCTAATATGCTGCAGTGTCCAGTCAGTGTGTCTGTATTTACCCATCTCTGTCAGTGCAGTGTTAATATGCTGTAATTTCCAGTTTGTCTAGTGCAAGTATTCACATTACTCCTATCCTGGAGTCCTTGCACTGGCTTCCTGTCAAGTTTTGTGATGCTTAACAATCCTCCTGCTTACCTATAAGGCTCTCTATGGCTTGGCACCTCAGTACCTGTCTGAGTTATCGCCCTACTCCCCACCTCACAACCTTCACTCTTCTAATTGTGTTCAACTATTTGTCCCCCAGTCCTTCTACACTCTATGGGTGACATGGCCTTCTCCTGTTTTGCCCCAAGCTCTAGAACTTTCTCCCCAAGGATATCAGAGTCACTTTCTCTAAGCTTCTTCAAATCCAGACTCAAAACCTTCTTCTTCAGAAGAGCCTTTATTTATCTGTTCTTTACCCCTCTGCTCCTACTGGACTTAGTACCACCATCTACTGACTCGTCTAACTATATTCTCATCATGCTTATATTGTGTCTTTTTTGTTGTTGGCCTTCTGTAAAGTGCTTTGAGAAGCCACCTTTAAAGGTGCTATATAAAATAAAGTTTATTATTATTATAAAGTTATTGTTTTCTTTTCCTGTATTTACAGGCACAGAGACCAGTGCTCTCTCTGATGCTGGGGACATGGCTCCTCTTGAACAGCAGCACAGTGAGGAGGAGTGGGGCTCCAGTTTGGTGCAGGAGAGAGAGCTCACTGTCGCAGAAGGGAAAGAGACACTCAGTGAGCAGCACACAGAGAGCAGACAGAGTGTCGAGGATCTGGACTCTGTGACCATGATGAAGACAGAGCCTGAGAGTGAGACACCTGGGCTCTTAGTATGTGATGATTTTATAGATAAGATTAATAATCTGGACTCGAACAATATTACACAAGGTTGTAATGAACTGGGCTGTGTCTCTGTACGAGAGCACAGTGAAGAACTGGATGTTTTAAATCTTACAGAACAGGACATGAAGTCCAAGTTGATTGACGCTGCAGAGCAGCAGACTGATGTACCTGGTGAAGAGAACAGTACTGAGTCACAGCACACAGAGAGGAGTCAGTACAGGGAGGAGCAACAGCAGCTCCTACAGGGCTTGATAATTAGGCCTTGTTCTGTTCAAGTGGAGAGACTGTCATTGCAGAGACTCAAACAATCATATGATCCCTTAGTATCTGATGGCTTTACACACAGGTTTACTAATCTGGTTACTGAGAAAATTGTTAAAAGTTTTAATGAACTGGAGAGTAGGTCTGTTCTTGGGCAAAGAGGAGAACAACTGAATGAACTAGACAGTTTTAGTCTCAGAGAGCTGGAGAAGGAGCCCCGGATGATTCACACTGCTGAGCAGCACACTGAAGGACATGGTGGAGAAAACAAATCTCAGCACACGGAGCAAGACCATTCCATGGAGCATTGGCAGAATAAGAGACCCCAGTACAATCAGAGAATGAGGAAGAATCACTCAAGGCCTTGCTCAGATGGAGTGGACAAACTGCCATTATGGCACAGAGAGGAGCAGCGTTTCTGTCAGTCTAGCAAATCAAAACCCGACCAGCACCTTCAAACGGGAGAGAGACCATTCAGCTGCAGTCAGTGTGGGAAGAGTTTTATTCAGTCAAGTGACTTTAAAAGACACCAGCGTATTCACACGGGAGAGAGACCTTTCAGATGTAGTCATTGTGGGAAGAGTTTTAGTCACTTGCAGCTCTTAAAACAACATCAGCACATTCACACAGGAGAGAGACCGTTCAGCTGCAGTCAGTGTGGGAAGACTTTTAGACAGTCAAGTAATTTAATAACCCACCAGCGCATTCACACAGGAGAGGCACCATTCAGCTGCAGTCAGTGTGGGAAGAGTTTTAGTCAGTCACATGCCTTAAAATCCCACCAGCACATTCACACAGGAGAGAGACCATTCTGCTGCAGTCAGTGTGGGAAGAGTTTTAGTTGGTCATGTAACTTAATAACCCACCAGCGCATTCACACAGGAGAGAGACTGTTCACCTGTAGTCAGTGTGGGAAGACTTTTAGTCAGTCAAGTAATTTAATAACCCACCAGCGCATTCACACAGGAGAGAGACCATTCAGCTGCAGTCAGTGTGGGAAGAGTTTTAGTCAGTCAAGTAGCTTAATAGCCCACCGGCGCATTCACACAGGAGAGAGAGCATTCAGTTGCAGTCAGTGTGGGAAGAGTTTTAGTCAGAAAAGCCACTTACAATCACACCAGCGCATTCACACAGGAGAGAGACCGTTCAGCTGCAGTCAGTGTGGAAAGAGTTTTAGTCGGTCAAGTAGCTTAATAACCCACCAGCGCATTCACACAGGAGAGAGACCATTCAGCTGTGGTCAGTGTGGGAAGAGTTTTAGTCAGTCAAGTAGCTTAATAGCCCACCAGCGCATTCACACAGAAGAGAGACTGTTCAGCTGCAGTCAGTGTGGGAAGAGTTTTATTCAATCGCATGACTTAAAAAAGCACCAGCGCATTCACACAGGAGAGAGACCATTCAGCTGCAGTCAGTGTGGGAAGAGTTTTAGTCAGTCACGTAGCTTAAAAGCCCACCAGCGCATTCACACAGGAGAGAGACCGTTTATCTGCAGTCAGTGTGGGAAGAGTTTTATTCAATCGCATGACTTAAAAAAGCACCAGCGCATTCACACAGGAGACAGACCATTCAGCTACAGTCAGTGTGGGAAGAGTTCCAGTCAGGTGACTTAAAAAAACCAATTTAGTCACCAGGTTTTTTATTTAATCATAGTCTAAGTCAAGTCAACTAAAATGTCTTTAGTTCAAGTGGGTAGGTGCGTCAGCATGTGACATCCGAAGAAGGCTCCACAGCCGAGACATTTATTTTCTTCTCTTTTCAGCATGGAACAAACCTTTACTTGTTCCCAAAATGTCTATTAGTCATAGTCACTTTGTAGTCACCCAATTTTGAGTTCGTCTGGTCAGTTAAATTTTGACTATACTCTTATTTACAGTTGACTAAAACAGAAATAGTTCTTGTCACAGAGTTTAATTTATGTGGATAAGAGAGCATATATATCAAATACAAGAAATATTTATGCAATAAAGGGTAAATAATAAAGAATAAGATACTGTATGAATCTCTTTTAATAAGAAAATCTATTTTGGCACCGTTAGTAATACTTCAATTTTTTTTTCAATGCAACTGCAGACAGGACAAGCTATATATACAGTGCCTTCAGAAAGTACTCACACCCCATTGTTTATTTCTCATTCTGCTGTGTTGCAAAGTCAAATTAAATCATATTTAAATGTTTTTCTCCACTCCTGTAGAAGCAATTCTTTATAATGTTCAAATGAAATTAAGTATTTATAATTCTGAAGACATCTATTAAAAATAAAAATGGAAAATTACTTAATTGATAAGTATTCACTCCCTTTGTTTCAACAACCTAATTTGGGTCAATTATCTTGAGAGATCACACTAAATACATTAACAAGGTACACCTGTGTTCATTTCAAATTCACCGGTGTTCAATTGCTTGATTGCACAATAGATATCACTGACTGTGAGGTCTCACTGAAACAGCAGATCAGATCAGTCCTGCTGTCATGAAGACCAAGGAGCTACCTTTGGAACTTTGAGATGAAGTTGTTAGGAGGAAAAAAAACTGGAGAAGGTTATAAAAAGATTGGCAAAGTTTTGAACCTTCCTAGGAGCACCGTTAAATCCCATTGTAACTAAATAGAAAAAACATGGCAAAACCCAGACACTACTAAGATCAGGCCCTCCTACCAAATTGAGCAACCGGACAAGAATGGTGATTGTCAGAAAAGTGACCAAAAGTGGCCAGCTCCAACACTGACAGAGTTGCAGAGCTTTTTGGCTGAAATGGGAGAAACTGCAGACACAAACAATCTCTTGTAATACAATACTTTTGTAAATGAGAAATGTAAATCTTTCATTTTGAAAAACAAATGTTCTTGAATAAAAAATATTTTTGATTCATAAATGTGTTGAATTTAGTGTTCTTAAAACGAGGAAAAAATGTTAAAATGTGGAGGTGTAATGGGAACAAAATGCAACAAAATTCCACTGGGTGAATACTTTCTGAAGGCACTGTATATACACTCATCTACTGTGACAAGACCCTGCTGACACTACCCTGACTCAGGTAATTCACACACACAAAAACACAAGACAAAAGGCATTTTAAGGTCAAGCAGGATTTAACACAACAGAGTGTAGAAGAAGCTACACCACTCCATAACCCTGCTTCACAACAACTAACACTCATCTTCTAACTCTGCTGGTATTCTCAAGCTAACCCTGTCAGCCTGTTGAAGGTGTAACTGACAGGTATCACATGATGCACAGTTTATATGCACATCCTATTCACTCCCGGAAAGATACCAGTGTGCAGCATTAATGTATCAGCTACTACCAGAAATATTTGTTTATGGATAATGTCATAATGCATTTATTTTACATTGTTAGAGAGTGAGACTGCAGGGAGGAATAAAGATTTCATGATACTATTACTGTTACACCTGTAGCGGCAAGGCTTATTAAAATACAGGAATTAAGTTTTGCGCTCTCTTGCCAGTGAGGCCCCATCTCTCTCTTCATCTCTGTGGTGCAGCCACAGATAAGCTATTCATGCAGGCTGATTTAAGGTTTCTTTGATAAGGGACAGCTCCCAAATGGGGATGCACTTAGCTAAGCCTGGCTATCATGATCAATGGTCATCCATTGGCGCCTATCTGTCTAGGGAGTGCCAGATGGACATCTGGACTGCATTCCTAAGTGTCAGGGGTGAGTTACTCACATCTCACCTTGATCAACCAATCAGGAACTGGTAGGGCCGAGTAACCCACGTGGGTCTCTGATGCCCATTAAACTTTCAGCCAATGAACGACCTGAAGTTCCTCCAGGTAAAAACAGGCAACACAGAGGGCCTGAAGAAGAATTCCAAAAAGAACAATTCCAGGGGTGTGAATGATTCCAGGACAGGACGGCCCGCAGGCCAGAACAGTTGGGAAGTGCAGGACATTCTCGCAGCACGCCTCCTGACCATCCTGAGACTCAGCCAGGACCACCATGTAACGGCCAGTGTGTCCGAGTGCCAGAACTTTCCTTGTTCTAAGAGTCTAGAGCGGAGGTTGCCAGCGCGTAACCAGAGGATCCACCCGAGGTTAGCACCAGCAGCAGGCCTCGTGAACAGGTCGGAACTGTGGACAGCTGAATCAGTATTCAGAACTAGCGTTTCATCAGGAACGAACCGTTCTTCTTCCTGACCAGCTGGGACCCACAGTCAGTTTTCTCCTGTGCACAAACTTTGCTAGTTAAAGCCAACACTAACTAGCCGGTCTTCAGAGAGCAGCGCAGCAGGAATCTCTCCAGCCGCACCGAGCACCGCTTGGCACCTAGCCAGAGAGCACGGATTGGACAGCAACAAGCCTGCAACTGTTTCTTTGTCCGGGGGAGATCTGAATCCCCAGAGATTGGATGAGTATTCAACTTCACTGCATTACTGCTCGAGAATTCAATTGTTATCCCAACCAGTTGATATCAATTTAATTCCTAAGAGTTATGTACTTGTTTTGAGTATCTAATGTAGAAGTTGTAACCAAGTTCATTCAAGAAACGGTCTAAATGAATGATATACTGAATGTATGTCCTCTTGATATGTGTAACTCTTTGTAACTGAATGAATATATACCTTTTGTTTTCTGCTTACCCTCACGATAAGATCTGTTAGATTTACATGCACCTTCTATGTATTAATAAATGTATTTTAGTGTATTAGTACCTGTGTGTGTGCGTTGTTTGAGTTATACCGCATGGTTGGATTCTAAGGCCATTAAAAGAATCATTTTGCGATTTACTGCCACAATTAATTATTGTCCCAGTAAATGCCCAAACCCCTACAGAACTGGTGCCTCATGAGAGCACACTACAACAGCATTCTGACCTTTTTTTTATTTGGTAGCTAGTACTGAATTGATCCCAGGATGTCATCCATTTGTTTCCTGAAAGAAAACTATCCCACCACCCTTTGTGTGAGCTACTGTCTCCCATGCTCATTTTTAAATGTACTTCCCTGTGGTTTCCATTTGTGAAACAACTTGGATATTTAGCTTGTTCCATGCTCCCACATCCCTTTGTGTAAAGGAGTGCCTCCCTTCCTGACTGGAGGACCTCATCTAGCTGTCTTGAATGAAGTCAGGGTATCGGCTTCAACACTATCACTGGGCAGCATGTTCCACACACCTACAGCTGCTTTCGTAAAGAAGCCAATTTGAAATTCACTTGTGCCCTCTAGTGTACTAGTACAGTGTACAGTAACACTTTGGTATTTATGAGGGTTAGGTGCCTTGAGGTCTCCTCAGATGGTGAATTTTCAAACATGGAACTTAATGCCTTGCGGGAAAATATGTGTGGTTCCACAGTTCACAAAACCATAATTATTTTTGTTATAACTATATCAGAAATAAGTGATATTAGTTATTAGTATTTTTAAAGAAAATTAGTACTGAAAACTTCAGAAAAGCATTCCGTCCTCCCTATAATTCTAATTATTGTATGTGCAAACTAATAAGATCACTGCTATATAACAGATTACCATGTACTGGACTAAGTTTTTCTTTTCATTGTTGTGTGCATTTTCTTTCCTTTTAGATCTTATTTTTATTATTGTTAAAAAATGCAGCACTATCGTCTTGTAATGACGTTTATTACCTCACAGGAATAACTGACAGGAAAGTAAATTGAAATTGATAGTTTAGGGATTCATGGAAGATATTTGTTTTAATAATATTTCTTTTATCTGGCAACACAACACTGAGTCGCGCACAGGCACTGCTCTGGTAACAGGTCCACATACAAGCCACTTCTTACGCTTTCCTGAAGGAAACTGAACAACTGAAGCATTACCCAGGATGCACTGCTCCAGAATCATGTTAAGTCATGTTAATGCAGTTGTGCCTTATAACATTGTAAAACCTTATAACACTTTTGTGCAAAGAAGCGAAATCATGAATATTGAACACGGTTTTACTACAGAAAGTTGGCTGTTAGTAGCTTAGAGTTTAATGAATAAACCGCCTTTTCTAATTTTCTGAATTTTAATTTTCTGCCAGGAACTGAAATTAGTACTGGGTCCATCTCCAGGAATTGTGTGTGCCCTACCAGTTGGATTCAGTAAGGTGGTTACTCTAAGGAAACTGTACTTGAATATTACCATACAAGAGGAAGACGCTATATTAGGTAATATCAGATTAATCCATCCATCCATTTTCTAAAGTGCTTTATACAGTACAGGGTCATGAGGAAGCCAGAGCCTATCTAGCAAGTAACAGGGGTAAGTCAGGATACACCCTGGATGGGATGCCAGCCCACTGCAGAGCAGACAGATACAAACATACATGCACACTCAGATCAGGGTCTGTTCACCTACCAGCACTGCCAGTGGAATGTGGGAGGAAACCCACATGAGCACAGGGAAAACATGCAAACTCCATGCAGACAGCACTGAAATTGAACCCAGGGCCACTGCGCTACAAGGCTAACCCTAACCCTGAACTGGAATAAGTGGTTAGAAAAAGGGTGGATGGATGAGTCAGACTAACAAAGATCTATTGGAATGAATGGCTACTCCTGACCAAGACTGGGAAGCAGTTTTTAGGTGATCAAAACATGATTCCAGAAATATTGTGCCAGAGCAAACAAATATGGGTGTTTGGACTGCATTTTCTTCTAAAACATCAAACCATTTTATCTTTAAAAACACTTAACATGACCGAACAGATGTGTTCCTTGGAGCAATACGAATGCAAAAAATATTGCTGCATGAATCTAAATATCTGCCTTAACTGCATTCCATCTTAAATTTCCAAACTTATTTATGTAATCAACTACAAATTTCCCTTTATAAATGCGATAGTGTGTGACAAGTAGAAGCTACATTAATGCTTACAAATAACCAAAATGTAAGTCTTACAAAAGTACTGATGGAAAGTTAAAGGACGAAGGAATAGAGCGCACTTTGGGAGTTGTCACAGCATTGTTTGAAAAGGCACAAGCAGATAAATTAAGAATACCAATACCAAAATGAATCAAGGTAAGGACAATGCTGAGGTCAAATCAATATACAGTAATTATTATTGGGAAAACTCCTACTGTATTATTGCAATGTGATTGCACTGCCCTTCTTGGTGAAAGAACCAGAGGCTGTGGTTTTCAGGAGGAGTGACCAGTCATCGTCTGCACCAGTAACAGTATGAAGCTGCTGATGGGTGGTTTTTGTTTTTTTGTTTCTGTTTCAGCGTGGCTTTTCACACATTTCCCACTCTTGTCCAGCTTTGTATTGGAAAGTGACTCCTGTCCTGCATTGGAAGGCATCATCAGCCCCCTGCCTTGCGCTAGCCTGCAGGAGCTCAGACTGGGCTGCATAGCGTTCACCGGTTCTCAGCTGAGCTCTTTTGGTGAGCCGTTTCCTTCTGCCAATGAGTCTGTGCCATGTTCTGATGGATCATATTCCAGATTGTTGTTCTAGCAGTTCTTATCCACACCAACAGGTTTTAAAGAGTTTATCAAAACTAGTAACCCTGGCCTAGACTTTTTCACATATTACTGACAAAATAATGTCAAAATAACAAAAGTCTACAGCTCATCCCAAATCAATTAGAAATCTAAGACAGAATGTAACTTGCATGAGTAGTTCACTGCTTTTGCTATGAAACACTTGAATCCAGGGCATTACCCTCAACAACATGCCTGGGTATCTTGTTCTGCACTCTCATAGTTTCCTTCTGTCCTCTTTGGTTCACATTTCACTGTTCATTCTGAAGATGTCCAGCCAGTGTTTCTATCTCATTTTCATTTGAAATTACTGTTTAGAGTGTCTGACCATTTGTTTTTCACTTGGAGGACGTATTTTACAGTGTGTGAATAAAAGTAAAATAAATTGTGATTCTAGGTTTATTTCCCTTGCACAACCTTTTCACAGATCAAACTGTACAGAAGGTATTCTATTTCTGGACATAATAGAAGAGAAAATGTAAGAGGTCTTTTATCAAGTAAACAATCACTCTAACAGTTGTAGTTGTGATCTCTGCTAATTGTAATGTTTTGTTTTTTTTCTCAGTTGCACAGCTTGGAAGATTCACAAATCTGAAAGTGCTGAAGCTGTGTAATGAAGTGTTTGAAACTGTGGAAGTAACGCCAGCTTTCGGTAGGTGGAAACTAACTTCTAAAAAGCCAGGCACTTCTCACTGAGTTATTGAAGCTTTCATGTGAACGACTCGTCTTATTGACAATGTGACTGTAACATATTTATGATTTGATCAAAAGTTCTTTGAGTTTTTTAATATAGGCGAAATGATTGTTTGCTCTGCAATTCAGCTCCAATTTCTTTGGGATGTTGGGCATGATTGTGTTGACCTAAAACCAATTAGCTTGCTCTGTCCATGGGTGGCACGGTGGCTCCCTGGGGTGTATTGCTGGGACATTGGCATTGCCTGTCATTGCATTAGCAGTTCTGGAGCCCTGGGTTTAATTCCGGTCCTGGGTTCTGTCTGTGGGGAGTTTGCATGTTCTCTCCGATTTAGTGTGGGTTTCTTTCAGATGCTCTGGTCTCCTCCCACAGTCCTCCCACAGTGGTAGGTTATATAGGTATGTGCACATCTAGATACATCCAGGATGTATCTGCCAGGCACGTGTTTCTTGCTGGGATAGACGCCAGCTGCCATGCAGCTCTGTACTGGATAACATGGCTAGAAAATGGATGGATGAATTTGGTTGACAGAATTATCAGTTTTTTCAAATACATTGCATAGATATTGTATTGTATGTGTGTCTATAAAACATTAAAATATCTACAGCTGGCATCTATATGTGCCCTGTGATGGAAAACCAAATGATGAAAACATTTGACTGTCCATTGGACTTGCTGTAACAGTCTTTAAACACAGGCTAATGCAGAGAAACAGACATGCACAAATACAGGCATAAGGCTCAGAAACAGGACTGTTTATTTATAGTGCAGGGAAATAAAAAACAAACTCCAAAGGAATAATCTAGCTCCTTTTCAGTCTCTCACTATCAGGAGTGGGCAGCTAAGCTAATTGCCAGCCTTAACTGAACAACTCTTAACTCCAGTCTCTCTCTCTCTGTGACTCTTCACAAAAAACATGTGACTTTTGGTAGCTTGAGCTTCCTTCTTTGTGATCTGACACCTGACCAATAATCTTCCACCAGCAGGTCTTGTGACAGCGGGCAGCAGCTCACACCCCACAGCATTCTGGGAAATGCGGTCCAGACAAGAACCTCAAGTTTGTCTTGACTCACTCCCCTCTTGCACATATTTGTACAGTATGTATAGTAAAGAGACTGAATGTCCTGAAGGGATAGGCTGAGGAGGATAGGATAGAGCTGAGTAAATAAGTGCTGCTAATTATCTGTGTTCTCACCTTGTGCACTGCAGAAACTTAAAAACCTTGAAGTCTTGCATCTGCCGTTTGGAAAAGGCATTAAAAAGGCAGCTGAGATGATTATTAAAGTTTGTCAAACTGCCGTGCTTGAGGTCCCTTCGAATGCACTCCTGTTTGAAAGATGACAGTCTTGTCACATTTGGTAAGTTGTACAGAGATCCTTTATGTTTAGAATAGATCTAGAACAGAATAAGTGCTTGTTATGACAAGTCTACTGTATGATTTTCAAATGGTGTAAAAATAAGAACTAAATCAAACCTGTCAGTGCTGGGGCCCTGGGTTCAGTTCCTAAGATGCTATCTGTGTGGCGTTTGTATGTTCTCTCTGTGTTGATGTGGGCTTCCACCCACATGCTGGTAGGTTAATTAACCCTGCTGTTTGTGAGTGTGTGTTCGTCTGCCCTGTAATGGACTGGTGTGCCATCCAGGGTGTATCCTGCCCTATGCCTGTTACTTGCTGGGATAGGCTCCAGCTCCCCTCCGACCCCGTGTGGGATATCCTGGTTAAAATAAAATAGAGCTTTTTCTAATTTTTGATAAGCTGCATGCCAGAATTGTTATCCTATTAAGTTAGGACTGTGTTGTAAGAAAACAGTAGTTCTATTTCTAACAATAGTGCATTTCATTTTTCAATGCAATTGAAGTTTTTTTTATTAGATATATATATAAACTTAGTAGCATTAGTATTCTCAAAAAATAATATTGTTTAAACCTATCTATCAGGAAAACATTATCTTGGTTGATACTACTGTTTTGAAACGTTCCTGGAAATGACATCCAAATGAATTAAAATGCTTGATTAGCTGTCCTTACCTACAGCTGTGATACCACAACTGTATTCAGCCTATGGGAGGAGCGGTGGCTCTGTGGCTAAGGGACTTTGCCTCTGGCTGGAAGGTTGCTGGTCCAAATCCCGCGGCCGGCAGAGGAATCCTACTCTGTTGGGGCCCTGAGCAAGGCCCTTGACCCCAACTGCTCCAGAGGCGCTGTACAATGGCTGACCCTGGGCTCTGACCCCAAGATTCTCTCTGTCTGTCTGTCTCATGGAAGGCAAGCTGTGGTATGCGAAAAGACAAATTCCTAATGCAAGAAATTGTATATGGCTAATAAAGTGATCTTATGTTATCTTATTCCATGTAATAAATAAATATAAATATTTTTTTTAGCAAAGGCAACTCAAAATGGCCATTTCCTTGGACTTCATAAACTCATTATAGATCACAGCATCAACACCACAGAAAGAGGTTGGCAGGAATTATTCCACTGTCTGGGGCGCCTGAGTAACCTGGTGAAGGTGGACATCTCCAGACCCGTGTCTCATCTGCTGAAACCTTCTTCCTGCCTGGTCGTCGCCTGTGTAAGGGCCATCGCGCATCTCCCTAGAATCCAGCATGTTCTTCTGCCGGGCTGGCTAGATAGATAGATACTTTATTGATCCCGTGAGGGAAATTGCTGGACGAAATGGACTGGAAGCTGTTCGAAGACACGAAGAAGAGGCATCCTCAGTCACGACACATTTGTTTGACCTACAAGATCCACGTTCAGCCAAAGATTGTAGAAAGCGTTTGAACTTTAGTTGGCAACACGTACCACAACTTAAACAACAGAAATCAATCCCCGTTCGACCATCGCTTTCGGACGCTGTTGGCACCCGGTGAAGTACAGGTGTACTTGAAATGAAATGAGATGTGTACTTGTACTAATTAACTGCTGTCACTGTGTTTTTCTATTATTGGAAAATAAGACTGCAAAACCTGAGACCTCTAAATATATTCATATTAATTATATTTACATTTCCCTGTGCAAGGTCTGAAACAACTCCTTAAGCCTTGCAATCTAACACTGTTCTTGTATCTTATGTGGAAATAGAAAGGGCAAAAGGGTCATGATCTGTTTTGTAACCAAATGTATTCTGTAAAAGGATGTGATGAACTGTCTCCGGTCATTCGTCCTGCTCTCCTAATATGGACTAGCTGTAGATTGCTGTAATAGCTCTCACTATGTTGTTGTTACCGAGGGACTGTTGTTCGCTGTAATCTGGTATCCCATGACACCAGTTAACTGAGGCTCACACAAGCACATCACCAGTTGGGTCATCTGTCATTCCAACATCCCAACGACTGGAGTTACTTGTGGGAAGTAACTGGTGAGAAGGAGCCCCAATTGGAAATGGCTTCACCCAGAGGTTGAATGAATATTCAAGTGCTTGTGAAGGGCAGGGTCTTTATTAACAGCGGTTCATCTCTGATATCCACAAAATGTGTCCTCTTAGACATTTCCGAAGGTGTGTGTCCAATGTTGTACACTGGGCCAAGGAAATGTCGGGGAATGACGATGCCTAAATAAAGGAATTTCTTTTATTTTGTAACTGACCGCACCGCCTAGCAGTTTGAGAGGGTCCCAGGACTCTCTGGGGAAAGCAGGGATATTGGGGATTTGGGGGTACAGAGAATTAAGTTGTGGTGGCAAATGTAAGGGTACGTTCAAGGAAAGAACCTTCTACGTCTTTTTAAAAGTGATTATTCATGATAGTTCGTAGGAACACTGCCCCTTCTCTGTCCTGTGGCTGTGGTCCAGTAATATACAGCCAGAGTGCTGATAGTCTTGCAGATGGAAGAGGAGGTTCATCCTGTTGATATCAAGGCGGTGTAGGACTGCACACGTCATAGTGACTGTGCAGCTCCTACTGGACTGGTCCGCAGAGCAAGTCAGAGGCGAGCAACACGCTGTTCTGAATTTCCTAAGACTCATTCCCAAGGTCAGAGGAGCAGCACTGAGCTGAAATGACCTGAAAAGATCTGTTACAGAAGTCTCTGAAGTTTATCTTTTTAGAGCTGCAAATACAATTAATTTGCAAATATAATTTCTGTTTTACTTATAAGTCAAAAATGCTACAGAGGAGAGACCTCTGTAACTACAGTGAACTAAAATGACCTGAAACAATCTGCTCCTCTGACTTTGTGAGTGAGTGAGAGAAGTGAGAGTGTTCAGAACTGTCTTAAATAATGACTTTTAAAAAGAGGACATGTCCTTACACTGGCCTACAAACGTTATACTCGGAATCCCCAAATCCTATCCCTTTTCACTCTCAAAAGTGTAGAGTACCATCCTAATGAAAATTTCAACAAATCTATTAAATTAACAGCCAGAGGGGCCAGATCGCATTTAAGACATACACTGAATTTAAATATGTATTTAATTTTTGTTCTTGTTGCTCCCCAGGAATTCTGAAAATTCACTATTGCATATTAAGGCTCTACATCTATTAGCTGAAATATCGAATCTTATAGACATTAAAATACATTGTTAAATTGCACTGATTAATAAACAAGAATTAATTAAACTTCACTGTGTATATTTCTGGTGTGTCTTTATAGCAATTTTAGGGAAATATTACAATAAAATTCAAGCGACTGATGCAAGTTCATTTCTGACTGAGGATATTATTTCCACTATATTCAGGAACGTTCTAATATCATCTGGTGTTCTGCTTAGTCACCTACTGCACCAACGACTACAGGGCAGCAGCTGTTACAGTGGATTCCTTACAAATGAGGGACCTCTCGCATCCTCATAACCTCATCATCAGAAAGTTGTGAGTTTCGGGGCAGGGCCACTTCCTCTCTTGCTCTTTTCAGACACTTGCGGCAACTGTTCTCTCATAACCACGTCTGGAACGTGTGACCTTTACATGGGGGAGAAGCAACGCCGCATCCCTTTCCTGAAGAACATTCACATTCAGAAATAAGTCAAGAAATTTGCCATTACTTTCTTTCGCGCTGCTGTCAGGCTGCCCATGTTGCCCAAAGAAAGATTCACTCGGCGTCAACATGACAGAACAGCGATCCTTTCAAAACAATGTTCCACACTCCGTAAGCAAGAACTTCAGTGTTTGCAGTCACCCGATATGCCGATGGTCAAAGGAGCGCAAAACACGAAGCGTCAAAAGACAAGATGAGTTGATGGAAAGAGCATTGTATTGATGAGCACAAAAGTTCAGCTTGTACAATAGGCAATGAAGGTCCCGGCGTTGTCATCGCACTTGAAAGGACTGCCTTGCAGACTAAGGGCAGTGGGAGGTTGCTGTTTTGAGACGGGGGCATTGGGATGGTGGGCCGAGATCTATTCTTCTTAAGGAATTCTTCATCGTGAAAGATTGGTCCACAGGTCATCTAAAGAACTCACAATTGTTTTGGACTCAGGGAATCACGTGCTACTGAAGGGAGTGAAGTGCTGAAACACATGACATGCCCCCTTGATCTCACATGCACAATTCTGCTGCAACATGCACAGCTACCGTCCACACCAGGCAGTGGGGCTTCAGCAGAATTTGCTACGCCACCTGCAAATACACATCCAGCTGCACACATATACATGGCCTCTCTGGCCTTTTCAGGATCTCAAAAAAAAGCATAGCGTGGTTTTCCTGCAACCTGATTGACCGCATCTCTCTCAGAATGTGCCCCGCTGCATTCATTGCTGAAGCAGGATGGAGGCTAACGGACATGCCAGAACAGTGAGGTTCAGCGATCTCTCTGTCTATGGACACTTCTGTAGCAGCAAGGCGTATTTAAAATACAGGAATTAAGTTTGCTGCTCCCTTGCCAGTCCCTCTCTCCCTCATCTCAGTGCAGCTGGATACAGAGAGGCCATTCCATCTGGTTCACATTTAAGGTGTTTTTCTAGCTGATAGAGTTTCCTGATAAGGAACAGCTCCCAGGGCTGAGATTCACCAGCCACCCTAATAAATGGTCATCTCTGGCACCTTACTGTCTGGGAGATTCCATGGGAGAGTCTCATCCCAAGGTTTACAACCCTAAGGACAGAGGTCATTGTTACTCATCCTCCACCTCAATCAGCCAATCAGGAACTGGTAGGGCAGGGTAACCCCACATGGGTCTCGAATGCCCGCGGAACTTTTAGCCACTGAACTACCGTAGGTTAGCCCAGCTGACAGCCTCGTGAACCACCGGTACTCCACCGCCAAAGCTTGCCTGATCAACGAGTGAACTACGGTCGGAACTGTCGACAGCTGAATCTCAGGATTCAGGGCTAGCGCTACATCGGGAACGAACTGGTCTTCTTCCCATCTAAAGAGTGTGACTGGCTTGGACCCGCAGTCACTTTCCATGTGCACAAGCTCTGCTAGTTTCAGCCAACACTAACTAGCCGGTCTTCAAAGAGCATCAGCAGCGCATCGCAACAGGAATCTCTCCCTCCTCTCCTTCTCGCCAGCCGCACCGGCCACTGCCTGGCACCGAGCCAGAGAGTGCCGATTGCACACAGCAACAGCCTGCCACTACTTCTTTTGTCCGCGGGAGATCTGAATCCACACAGATCGGATGAGTATTCAACATTCTGCATTACAGCTCGAGAATTCAATTGTTACCTCAACCACAATTGATATCAATCTAATACCTATGAGTGATGTACTTGCTTTTGAGTATCTAGTGTAGAAGTTGTAATCCCAGTTCATTTACGAAACAGTCTAAATGAATGGTATACGGAATGTATGTCCCTCTTGGTTTGGAACTCTTCATGATTTAATATATACCTTTTGTATTCTGCTAACCCACACTCTTAAGATCTGTTATGTTTATATGCACATTTTATGTATTAATAAGTGTATTAGTATCTGTGTGTGTGCGTTAATGAGTTAACTCACAAGGTCGGTTTTCTAATAGCCATCAAAGAATCATTTTGTGACTTACTGCTACAATTAATAATTGTCCCAGTAAATACACAAAACCCCTACACATTCATGGAAACCAATATTTACCTGCTAATCCAGAATGCAGCAGAGAACAGTTGGACAGAAGGTTAGTATTTGTCGATACTGCATCACAGAAGTCAGTCTCTTCCCCCTCATTATGCAGGCTGACTTGTTGAACGATGAACTGTCCTCCAGTGACTGTCAGCTGCAATCACTGACTCAGACATGGTGTTGATCCATTGATGGCACTTTGGCTGATTTGGTTAACATGCTTTCCTCTTAAAACAGGAGATGCTGAGTTCAAATCCCAGCAGTGCTTGTCTTACAAAATGAATCACTATGGATGATTACGTACAGCTTGATTTTGTTTAACGCAAGTTTTCATTTTCTTTCTGGAACAACTTGCTTTTCATGAAATTCATACAGCTTGTGAAAGATGAAATACAAATCTTGCCTTGTATATCGCAGGCTGGTAAGAAAAAAGCATTATTTTCTTTTTTTAAGCTTGCAAATGGAGAAAAGGGACACATGTGAGTCTCTGTTAATTGAAAGGTTAGTGGTTTGAGCCCACCCAGAAATGCACTTCTCATTATTGCAATGTAAACCTCATCTCTACTTATTCGGATTTCTTAGCAAAACCTTAACCCACTTGATATTTGCAAGACATGTGAATGTTTTTGTTAAACAATTAAGTACGTAAGTCAATATCACTGGGAATGGCCAATAATGACCAACATTCAAGGACATCATATTCAGCCAAGGACTGAACGGCTGGCAGAAGAATTCATTTATGCTCTTGATGCATCCTTAGTTAGAATATTTAAAATTAAATTACAACACAGATTTGTTGGAGAACTTGACAAGCAAAAAAGATAGTTGGACAGCATGATTATGTTAGGACTGTACATTTGTATTTCAATACTTTTGTATATTTATCTTAATTTTAATATACATGTAACCATAAGTGCTGTTCTATGTAAATAAATTTTGTTGTATTTTATCATATTTTAGCTGAGGGCACAAGGGGGTATATTATACCTTTCGAAACTTCCAAGACAACTACAGTATAACAGAGGCTCATACTTTAATATAATTTGCTTTAAAAGAAAACCACAATTTGTACGATATCATCCCTCAATATCGACGTTCAAATGAAGGATTTAAAGAAGCAACAGCGATAGGAGAGTACATTGATTTTGGACCAGTGTTTGCATCTGAACAATCCTTCCTCCTGGAAAGAAGAAAAAACAGGTATGTTTTGAGTCTCATGATGATGCTCTTCTGGATAAAAAAAAACAGTGCGAATTTGTTTCGGATGTATTTTGGATAAAATTATAACTGTCATCGAAGAGAACTTTGATCAGTTGAATGCAGTTGAAACTTTTGACATTTTATATGATGACAGGACGTACATTTAGGACTCAGTACCGATAACGCTGCTACTATTGATGGAGTAGAAATAAGTGTATTGGCAATTTTATCTGAGGCAAGAAGTACTAGAACACCTCCTATAAAAATGTTAGGATTCAGAGCAAGAAATATTTTTCCACTTCACCCAATGGTATTGCATTAACGAGGCTGAAGCTGGCTTCTTATTCGCCAGCTTCTTCTTCTGCCTTAAATGCTGCTGCTGTGATGTTATGCCGCCTTTCGCCTGTAGATGGCTCTTTACAGTAATTTTTAAAAGTACTAATCGGGATGGATTACTGTATTTATCCTCAGTAAATGGGAATATGTAAGTAGTGACTATCCAAATAACATTTTTGTGTGAAACACATTTCAGAAAATTGTAAACCAATTTTCAAAACTCACAGTAACACAAACACAATAAGTAAATAAGACAAAACAGAAGTTCACAGGCACTTTCTGCATATTTACCACGACCTTGCCTTCTGACCATAAAAAGTCTTAAAATCTTGCATTTTACAAGAACTTTTTAATATAAATGGGACGTCTAGAACATGGCATATGAGAATATATGGTTAACCGAGGATGAGCAACGGGTGATGGCACTTTCTGCTTCTTGCTATAAACCTACCCCCTGGTTATAAAAACATCTAAAAATTCTGACACTGAGGTGTGAGAGACAATGGAACAGACTATCAAAATCCTGAACTTTAGGAAATTTTACTGTGCTATTTTTTTAAATATGACCCTGTGAACCTGGCATGTCCCTCCTTCCTCATTACCAAAACATCTCAATGTTCCGACACTATGTACATTGGTAATTACAACACTTCACTGTTGCATTTCTGAGTTGTGACATTGTGAACATGGCATGTTAAAGTATATAGACAATCTAGATCAGAACAGGCTAAATGCAATTCATAGTGATTTATCACTTTCTTACTTTCTAAATGAAAAAAAAAAAATTCAGTGATTATGACACTTCGGTATGACATAAAATATGCTTCAATGACAGAATAAATAATCATGGAAAAAATACCCACAGTGGACATTCATATTTGTGATTATAGGAAATTTAAATATCAGGTGAGTAGCTGCGTCAGCATGCGTATGCTGCAAAGGAACAAGTAAAGGGTTATTCCATGCTGAAAAGAGAAGAAAGGAAACACAACTTGTTGGCCGTGGAGCCTTCTTCAGGTGTGAGAAAGACAGGGCAGTAAGCAAAGATAATTTTCTTTTTATCTTTGCTTACTGCAGTTTATCTTTGATGACAACATCAAAGACATTAAGTATTTTTTACCGCTAACAGCTCAACATCATCTTCCTTTTATATCTAACCTCATCAGATCTCTCAACTCCCAACTCTTCCAGTTTCTCACTTCAGAGAAGGATAAAAAACTCAATCATCCTCTACAGAGAAAAACCATCAACACCCCTGCCACCTCCACCAATCCTAACCTTGTTGTTACTATACCCTCTGACCTTTCCCTTTCACCCCTTTGCATCCTCAGCTAACATATTTTAATATTACAACACAATTACAATAGATTGTATTTATGTTTAAAATTAAGGTAAATATGTCAAAATATCAAAATCCAACTGCACAGTGCTAACGTAACAATGCTAGTCAAGTTCTCAAACAAATCTGCATTGTATTTTTAAAATATTTCAGCAGAGGATGTGACGGGAGTATAAATGATTCGACGATCATTTTTCTTGTGAGAATATGGTTTTCTGGGGAGTTGCGATGTTGGGCATTATTGGACATTTTTGACACGTGTTGAACACTCGCATTTCCTGCAAATATTAAAATGGCTATGGTTTCGCTGAGAAATCCAATTGACCTATGCGAAGACAATATTTACATCGCCAAAGAAGCCCTTCCCCGGGTGGCGTCGAACCACCAACCTTTTGATTAATAGCCGAACGCGCTAACCGATTGCGCCACAGAGACTAACTGCTGGATATTTTTTCTCGAATCACAAGTTTCCGGTTAAAAAAAATCTCTTACCATTCTTTTTGCCAGCCGGTAATATTTCTTCTGCACTGATAACCAAGAATTGAATTTCATTTTTCGCAAGCTGTGTGAATTTCATCAAAAACAAGTTTTCCAGAAAGGAAATGAACACATGCATTTAACGAAATCAAGCCCTTTGTGAGTGACCAAAATGGTACGTTCTGTACTACAAGATAGGAAAAAATACACAGCTGGGATTTGAACCTAGGTTCTTTTGTTTAATAAAAAGGCGCTTTAACCAACTAAGCTATGGTGACAGGACAGCTGTTTCCTTTTACAGCCACTTGGACACACCGCTCTGAGACATCTGCGTTCAGTAAGCGCTGAACCTGCTCTCAGAGCAAATTGCCTCTTTTACATACAGTAGCAGCCCCGACACTGAGAAACGAAGAGAACTGGCTTTTATCTGGCATTTTTCATGTCCAATGGGTTTGACATCTCCCAAGGGCGACAGAGTTCTTTTGCAACACTATTTCTTCCTCTTTTTTCTTTCTGTACGCTTTGATAAAAACGAGAAATCGTGCAAGGGAAAAATGTATTTTTTTTTTCATAGAGAAAACGTGCACCAGGAAATGTTGTGTTGAGAAGAAGTGATTTAACATGATACGTGACCTAATTTATCGGAGCAAATGCTCACCCAGCAAGGTCTGGAGAGGTTGGAGAGTCTGGTGGATGTGATAATTATACGGTGTTGTGGAAGAAAGTCTTTCTTTGAATTCTCAATCAATCGGAATTTCAGTGCGAAACATAAACCCTTTGTCTGATTTAATGAGATGATATTTTAAAACATAAAAAATCAGAAAACACGTTTCTCACTTTGAAATTTTAGACGTGGCGGTGTATTACTAGCAGCGGCGCTGAGCACACTATGGGGGAATTCAGGTTATGTGAAATACCAGCGGTTTAATAAATAACGCAGCTGATTTCGGATCATAAGATTATAGGTTCGACTTCTACCTGGCTCGTGTACATTTTATTCAAGCTCCTCAGTAATAGATGTCTATTATGTAATGAACCGCACCTGAAAGCAAACGTTGGGTCTGTTTCCTTTGTTTTCCAGCATGAAATAGCAAATCGTTACAAAAAGCACCTGCTAATGTCCAATAGCGTTTTTTTTTTCAAATTACATTTTCAGGCTTCAGACACTATTTAATAAAAGAAAAGTGTCCGAAACTCCCTAACTTTCAGGTTTGCTTGAACCTGTATTTTTTAAAAAGAAAGTTACCTGAAACTTCCGGGATTCCATTCTATGATGTAGCTGTCTCTAAAGTTGGACGTGATGTTTAGCAGATGTGAACGGTGCCTTTTCTCGTGTTCAAGGCTGTTCGCTGTGTGAGCTCCACACTGCGTGTCCTGTACTGCTCTATTTTGTTTAGATCATCTATGTGGTGTTCAGATAGAACTCAACTGCATGGTGTTCAGGACTAGCAGAACCTGAAAAACTAACAGCTGACTTCGATGTGATTTGAACACGCAGCCTTCTGAACTGGAGTCAGACGCGCTACCGTTGCGCCACGAGGTCGCGGTCATCAGCGTCTTTGAATTCCTCAAAGGAGACAAATCAGCCTCACAAAAAAAAATCTCCTGTGAAGAGCGCTGCTCTTCCGAAGAGAGTCTCTTCTTCCCAGACAACATTTTATTCTTCCTGCGCAGCTCTTGTGCAGGTGTTGTTCTCAATTACAGATCCAGGAACACTGATTTGTTTTCCTATTTTTTTTTTAAATTAAGTACCCCATAGTGCAACGGTAGCACGTCTGACTCTAAATCCCCAAGTTCATTTTCAAGGTATATCGGAGTCAACTGATACTGATCAGGTTCTGCTGCTACTGAACCCGCAGTCTTCACCTTAAAGTTCAGTTCCCCAAGCCTTCTGACCTTATATGTCCATCCCTTCTCGTCAAAACTCGTATTTTCACAGGGTACCCTTCAGAAATCGCAGTATAGAATGAAAAAACTCCAGTAGCTCTCGGCCGCTGTTGGTGATTTTCCTTTAAAAATAAATGAATCTCTGGAAATTTTACGGAGTGTATCACTTTCACCGAGACCGAGAAGTGTTAAGCTGTACATGAGTCTTTGTGGCTCGGTTGTTAACCGAAAGGGTGGTGGTTTGAGCCCTCCCAGGGACGCTATGAGCCTTTTAAGGTACAAAGCAGTCTCACTTTATCTCCACGGCCGGTCTTGTACCGCAATCAAATACAGAGCCCGTAGGAGGCAGTAAGCTCGCATATATAGCTCACTGTGTATATAATGAAAAAGCAGAGGTTGGTTTCTCATCTGCGCGTTACAGAGCCTTACGCAACTCGTACTGTACCAACAGCTAGAGTTTGGTCCCTGCACGGGCTATTAGTTGAAAGGCCATTGTAAATGACGTGTAAGAGATTTATAGATAGATACTTTATTGATCCCGTGAGGGAAATTAATAAAGCTTATCCAGCTGGCTTTTATGTTTCACACTAAATTGCGATCTTGAAACCAAAATAATTAGAAATATGGAACACAACCGTTGTTCCCCAAAAAGGAAAGCTGTTTAACACTGACGTCACTCCTTTTTATTTAACCCAGATTGTGAAGACAACTCTGCCCTATCAAAGGAAAATGTTGCACAAAAGTTGGAAAGCACACTCTGAATCCATCTGTACTGTATATTTGATTTCCGCGATCCGTTCAAGGCTGCTTGGTGCTTCGCAAGCAAGTCATTTCAGGGAAGAAACTCAGTTTAGAGAACTACGGGTGCATTTTCACTCATTGAATTTGATCTTTGTACTCTCTTATCAGTCTCAGCAATAATATTTCAAAATTACAGTTCGGATTTGTTGGAAAACTTCACAGGCATTATTAAGTTAGGACTGTACAATTGTATTTTAATATCTTGGTATATTTACCTTCATTGTAATATGGATGTAACCATAAATATTCTTAAGCATGTTGTACTTTTCTCGTACTTTTTAAAACATTTTAACTGATGACGCACACGACTATTATACCTTGTGATACATGCAAGACATCTGTAAACTAAGATGTAATTACAGTCAAATTGGCAATTAACAGAAAACCACAATTTGTATAAGAAACGTATAAATTTGATTGCTTCCATAGTATTTTGGATTTTCTTACGAAGATCTCACGAAGTATTGCCAGGATCTATATTACCGCTCGGTAGCGATAACACTGCTGATATTGATTGAGTAGAAATCGATGATGTATTGACAACTTTATCTGAAGCGAGAAGTCCTAGAACGCCGCTTATGAAGTGTTAGGATTCATACCAAGATATACTTTTTGTTTTCAACCCAAAATGCTGCTATTGCATTACACATTATATGAACATTACCTGTTTTGGTAGCTTCTCTGCGCGATTTTTTAAAACTGAAACTAATTACAAAATTACTTAAGATCAACCATGACAAAAAATTATAAATCAGGACTAATATTAATATCAACTGGTGTTACTACAGAAAAAAAAGATTTAACTGAAATATTAATAAGACTATGCAAGCCTAAAAAGTAGAACAATTCAATTTATATAACTTTTTTTTGAGAAATGGGCTCACACACCGGAAGACACTAACGTTTCTCTTCGTTGGAGTATGTGAATAACAGTTTAACCCAAAATGTTTGGAGTCCAGAGGGAGGACTCGCTCGCTGAATGATCTCTCAAGAAATCCCCGGTGAGATTCAACAGGTGTTTTCTTCAACAGCCACTAAAAGTCTGATGACCTTCTCTGGATTTCCTGAATATGACGTCAAATTAGTTCAAATCATTTGGTAGTTAACAGAACGAAATGCTTTGAAGGTACATTTAAAACAGCAGAGCAGCACTGTAGCACTTCGTGTGTGACTGAATTTAATTGTGTAAACCTGGCTCTCTATGAACACGAGCAAAGAGTTCTCACTCAACAGAAGATTGCGATGTGAGCACAATAATATAAAGCACCTGGTGATGCCAGCGATTGATCTCGGGACTTCATACACGAAAAGCATGCACTCTAGCACCGAGCTACATCCCCTATGGCACAGATAGTGAAACTGACTTAAAGATGTGCATATGTTCACTGACCACAATCCACCCTTCATGAAGAATGCCTGCAGTTTCCCACTTTCGAGTTTCTTCTACTACAAAGTAAATCAATGGGAATGAAGAAATAAGGAAGGGAAAATAATCGCATTGAAGCTTCCAGAGACTGGGCAAAATGAATAATTTATTTTTATATCCAGTCACATGGGCGACGGTGGTTGATTCTTCAACGGGGGAGTGCGTTTTTCTACCTCCTCACTGTCTTTCAATTATGTTTTCTTTGAAACCTTTTTTCATCTTTTAAGTGCTTGCGATTAAATTACGCATAGAAAAACAGCAGTACAATTGATGTTCATGGACCGATGCACACAACTCCAGTGATAAAGCCCTGTCTGTAAATATTGTAGAAGAACGTTAAAGGGCGAAACAACGCTCCAACCACGTGAATGGTAACAAGAAGGATCGTGTTCTTATTTAATATGTGCTTTTGAATTGCCTTGTCAATACACGCAGGCTTTAGAGATGGACAAATAATTTACAGTGGTGTTTGTAAACAAAGATGGAACATGTTATTTCTATACCAGGAAGAAAGGAGCAGACTCTTAAACTTTAAGAGACAGAAACAACACCTCATCACAGCTAACACTAATTAAAACGACATCACAACAGAAGAGTGAAGCCTTGAGTGAATCAAATCAGTTTTTGTTGGTCGTCTGTGTCTTCATAACTTTGTAGGTGAGAGAGAGGATTGCGAAAATGTGCAGGTGCTTCTCAGAAGTGTGTTGGTGGTATAGGTTCCTTCAAATAACTGAGCCAGTGCATCCCCCATTCTTTTTAAGATGATCTGTGATCCGGTAACACATCTCCTGAAACTAACATTCGAGGTAAGAAGCATGCTCTTAAACACCAAAACACTCAAAAAGGAAGAAGCAGGTCTCTGTACACAAGACGGTAGTGCGATATTAGAATTTCTGAGTTTTTGACGGATTCAGGCTCCTTCTCAGAGGTCCTTGCTCGCCAAATAACTTTGCATCTGAGGAAGAGCACCACGGAAAAAAACCAACTCAACAAGCGAGCGCGTTTGTTGCTCTTGCTCTTAATGCAAGGAGCTGTTTTTTTTTTCCTCGCAATAATCATTATTAACCAGAAACAGGTAGCAGCACAGGTAGGTCGCATTTGTGATTATGTCACTTCTCTGCTTCAGCAAGGTCAATAAAAGACTCTGAAAGTAGTAAAGCAAAACTGAACTCAAAATCATATTAGGAATTCTGAGCGATATCTCCATACAGGTAATCCAATAAGAACGTTGAAATATTTGAATATCATCTCTTTGTATATTGCGCTGCTTTTTACCCAGAGTAAAACTATTAGATTGAAGGAATGCTAAGCGCTGGGTTAAAATGTATAGTTGTTATTTGGAGAAATCTGTAAACTCGTGATCTTATATGTTTTAAAAGACAGTACAGGAGAAAACGACAGTGCTGATTATTTTCCAGAGACGGAGCACTGATGACCTATCCGAGCTGATTGATAAAGCCCACCCAGTGGATACTCTAGTAGAACGTCAAAGAACATTCACCTTTGTATCCAAAGAAACCACAGGAACAACATCAGGAAGCACAATCAATTCCCCTTTTAAATCTTTCCTGTAAGTTATGCTATGTGAATTCATGAAGTTAATCCTCTGAAATCTTTTGACCATGAACAAAGTATTTCCGATGGAGCGCTATGTTCAAAGATTTAATAAGCTTTACCCCTGCCAATGATTCGGCGTGAAGAATTAAAAGTTTCACAGACAAAAGAAGCTCACCACCACAGCCAATATTAAATGTACTTGCCAGTACACTATCATGTGCACTGCCTCAAAAGTGATCTCGGCAGATGTTGTTCCCTACATAAAGCTGAACATGCCAAAGAGAATTTATGTTAAGAAAACAAAATATTTTTTCTGCCTTGATGTTAAGCCTGTATTTTAGAAAGTCTATGTATAAACACCTCCCGCAGCCTAACAAAAGGTGCTTTTACTGATCGTATTGCAGGTCTTCAAACATTAACATTTTGCAGCCGTGGGATTCGAACCCACACCCCCAGAGAAACTGAAGCCTAAAATCCAGCAACTTAGACTGCTCGGCCACACTACCTTCCTCCACACCCATCTTCCTCACATTGCTGGCTTGGAAAATGTCGGGGGCTTCAGCTCTTGTCGTCGGATCTAATGATATCATGATATGTGGAAGTGACTGCACCTTCATCTTCCGAGATACTTTCAATAGCACAAACGCTACTTTCACCTGCACAAACAGCAATAACGAAGGAGGTGGGATTCATCCTTTGTGCTGTTTGTAGGGGCGCAACTCTATGGTGATCTACTGACTTGAAAAGCAAAATTCAAAATCCTCTGCTACTACTATTGCTTTTTTCATAGTTTCTTCAAATCCTTCATTTGAACGTAGATTTTGAAGGATATTGATGATAAGTTCTCCAACAAATCTGCATTGTTATTTTAACATGTTTCAGCTGAGGGTGCAACAGGAGTATAAATGAATTTTCTCGCCAGCCATTCAAAGACCAAATTCCATGAGTGAATATTATTTTCTCAGACGTTGCCGGCATTGGACTTTGCCGGTGGTATTGAATTATGTCCACAACTATTGTAGTAGTTCCTTCTTGAAGTTCGACACGTGCAAAGCACTCGTAATATCATAGGCGTTAAAGTTCGCTGAGTCTATTTGAGTCATGGTGTGTATCCCTGCCTATCATTGGGAGACGGGTAGCTTTTTTACACTCAGATTCCAATCTTCAATGCTTTGTGTGAGAGCTTACATAACTTTCATTTTCTCACATTTTCTGACGACTGTTCCAAAGGGGAACCCTGACAATTCTGAATACTTTTCAAAAATCTGCCTGCATATTTGATTATTGTCACTTCATTTAAAAAAAGTTCAATATTGATCATAACTAAAGAAAATAATGATCACGAACAAAAAAGGGATAAAGATGCAAGTCAATCTTGAATCTGAGCTCGGTGACACGGGCTTCTGTTCTGATATGGTTGTACAAGAAACAGGAGGAATCGCCAGTCTCCTGTAGAACGTGAGATGAATCAGGAGTGAGACATTTTGTATACTCGTGCATATGTCAACGCCTGAACTACATCGTAAAACTAACATTAAGTTGTCAGAGACATTCATTTATATACAAACAAGAGACAGACCAAGTAATAATTCTACATTAGTTCAGGTGGGTACACCTGAACTAACAAACCTATTAATAATTCTACATTAACGTGTCCTACACTGATCAGACTAATTGACATGGTCTGATTCAGAGCCTGTGCAGTTCGTGCTAATTACAACAACGACAGTTCTTAACCCTCATCACCGAACTGAGCACAAGTTCAGCTGTTCTCCAGTTTTGTTACACATGGTTTTTCATTGCAAATGAGTTCAGAGCTGGAGCTGATCTCCAGACAATACAGTGTTTTGGGTAATTTGTCGAAATTCGCATGAGGGTGCAGACAACTTACCCAAGGTGTTTTCTATAGCTTTCAGGTGCAGTTCATTTATATTAAAGAATGTAAGTGGTATAAACGCAAGGAGTCAGACGGCAGTCGAACCTATAATTTTCTGATGCGAGGCCTGACGCGTTATTCATTACGCCGCTGACCCTGCTATTGTAGTGCTAAAAAAAAACACGTTTTCTACATTTATGTCTGTTTAAAAATCACTCTCTAAAAAAGACAAAGGGTTTGTGTGTCGCGCTAAAATTCCGCTTCATTTTGAATGCAAATAAAAACCGTTTTATTCCAAGAAATCATAAATTTGTCACATCCTACATACTATACTTTTTAGAGTCCAGACTGCAAACCAACAGCTGACACTGGTCTTTTACAGAACCGTTTTGATTTCCTCTACTTTGTCCCCGTGACGTCATTGTTCTGCTCGCAGCCGAGCCCAACACACGTCTGGTTCCTGTCGCTGGGCGTACACCCTGTGGTCCATGCGGGTCCTGATACGCCAGTACAATGACGGGAACACTAAACTGTAAACAGGTGCCGTCCTTCGGCTGAGACGTAAAACCGAGGTCTTGACTCTCTGTGATCATTCAAGAGAATGGTGGTGGTGGAGGGGAGTCCCCATTACCTGTAAAGCGCATTGAGTGGAGTATCCAGAACAGCGCTATATAAGTGTAAATGATGATGATGATTAATATTATTATTATGATGTAAAATGCAATAAAAAATGAAAAAAATATCAAACTTTGATTCAAAATAGATTAATGTAAAAACTGATAAAGCTTATGTTTTTTTCAGGGCTATATCTACTTTTTTTTAAAAAAGCGAAGTCTGTCGCGATTGTGAAAGTTAGAGAAGGTGTACCAGCGGGTGCCTTCATATCGCGAGCGTCAGTCTCGCCCGTAGCTGCGAGAAGGTTAAAAGCGCACAATTGAGCTGTCTTTCGTCAAAGTAATTGCCGGAGCAGTAAGACGCAAAGCACCATCCAGCAGCTGTAGACGATGTTCAGGGAAGAGCTAATTCTGTTTTTAGCACAGGGAGTGAGAATGAGCTCAGTCCGGCTCCCAGCACAATCCATCCTGGTTTGGTTACAGTGCGTCTGAGGCTCTTTGGATCGTAACGTAAAAAAAAAACAACTGCTCACATCGTGTGACTTCCACGAAAGGAAGGAAAAGTATCACTTAAAAAAATCAGAACTGAAGATTTGGATCCTGGGCCTCAATTTGATCAAATTATTAAAATAATAATTATCAAAATATCAGACTGTGTTTCTGCAACATTTCGTGCACAGTACGCCATTTTAATCTAAAATGGGCTTTACACGCAGTGTGGGGTATTTTCCCCTTTTATATTTTTGCCACTTTATATCGAACCTGATATACTCCCAGAAGGGCACAGTAGCTTATACTTAATAAAAATGTACAATTCACCACTGGTATAAACAGATGTGTGCCGTGTTTGCCTTTGTTAGCATTTGTTTAAAAAATAAGTTCACAATACGATAAAAACACAGAAAGCACAAACTTTATAATACAACGATACAAAATCAATACCAAATCATTATGCCAATTAAGTACCTATCCTTTGAAAACAGAGAACACCTTTATATCTACAAAAAAAACTTGACATTGGTATGCATTTTTGGATTACAAAGCAGACAGTGTAGTCCCTTAATTCAAAGATCAGATCTTGGCCAAAACAAGACAATAAGACGTGGGCTGAATTCGGAACAGGAACCTCTACTTCGTCGTTTATAGAGCTTTTGATCAATGTCTGATTGAAACAGATTCGCTTTTTTAACTCTTTGATCAAAGTACACAGAAAGCACCTTCCTGCGAGCCGGAAACGAACCAGCGACCCAAGAATACGCCGCTGATTTTTCTACAGTCCTCCGCTCTACCAACTGAGCTATCGAAGTAATGTCGACTATTACTTTCTGGCACATACTGCCCAATGTAGTGAAATGTTCCGGGTGATTTAAATCCCACTTCAACATCAAGTTTCCAACTCGTTTCCTTAGTCTTGTTTACCTTGAATTTAAGCCATGAACCAGGATTCTACTGTATAAACTTCCAGGGATATTACAAAATGTTTGATGGGGCATCAATCATTCCAGTCGGAAATTGACTCCTTTTTTATTCTCGAGAGATCATATTAAACATTTCATTAGTATCGAGAGGAGGATCACCATGAGACACAAAACAAACAGTTTCTTTCTGTCTATTAGAAAGTAGCGTTTGTGCTACATTAATAATATTTTCGTGGAAATAAAGAAGTTGTAAATTTTAAAATTTATATTTGAATCGAAATGTGGTTTTGAGTTAAATATTAGCGTGTTCATGTAATTAGTTTGTGTTTGTCATTACTATATATATATTGCCATGTTACTAGAATTTGTAACTGAAGTTTACTAGTTGTGTTTTTTATGATGATTAGACATTTGTTGATTACAATATTGTATATAATCTATAATTTGAACTACATATTTTTCAGGTGTGAATAATTGTATATTTTAAGAATACATTTCTAAAACAAATCATTGGCTTTATTTACTAGTTTCTACACCTATAAAAATCTTTCTTTGATGTATAATAGACCTTTAACTATATATGTATTATAGTCTTCCAAATTTATCCGTATAATAGAACTCCAACCATTTATGTATAATAAACATATAATCATAGATGTCTAATTGACGTATAACGATATACGTATATTAGAATTTCATTCAAGACCAGTTACGGAGCACATTTACACGTCTAAGGTATGCGTTTAATAGTCGTATATTCTACATCTTTTGCCCACTGGGATGTGCCGATTTTAACTTAGCAAACCAAGATACACATTTTCTAATGAAGCGTTAATTAAAAGACAGTTTGTTTCTCGAAAGCGTGTTATGTAAAAAAAGAGAAAAACGAAAATATATGGATGACAATCTTTCAAAGCTGAAGATGTTACTTTTGAAAAATTGACATTTTATGTATGCAGATGCATTCGCTGGTTTTAGAACTTTGCTGTACTTCCTGAATCATTTTCAGTATTATAAACTGGGTGTAGATTTTTCTTTCAAGTTAGGACGCGAGTGTGTACATGTGTTTGATTTTCGTTTCACTGATTCTCATTGAAGATTTGGGAATTAACGACGAAAGAATCAGTTGCCTCGGAAAGCAGAAGGTTTGGTTCTCAACGATATTGAAGACACGCCCATGTAGAGCAGCGGGTGATGTTTTGTACTATAAAAGACCAAGTCCTCAAAATGACGTCTGCGTTTACCGTTTAGACTTTTCATCTCGGGCGCACTTTTAGAAAGCAAAGATAGAGCAGTTGTGTTGAATCGCCACATGACAGGTGTCAGCAGAGTGGCGCAGCGGAAGCGTGCTGGGCCCATAACCCAGAGGTCGATGGATCGAAACCATCCTCTGCTATGTACACTTTATGCACGATTGATAAGCACACCATCAATTTAATGAAGTGCATTAACACTGTTTTTTTTTCTCTCGTGTGTATGCAAGCTTTACACTTAAGGTACTCTTTCATCTTTACCAATAGCAGATGCCCAAGTGTATCTTTGGTTGTTCTGCGATCCTTCATAGTTTCCTCAATTCCTTCAAATGAACATCCATATCAAAGCAATTATGTATATATATATTACAATTAAGGTACATATTAAAAATATCAACGCACATTTGTACAATGCTCATTTAATAATGATTGTCAAGGATTGTCAAGTTCTCCAACAAATCTGTGTACTAATTTTAAAATATTTTTGCTAAGGATACAACGGGTGTATAGATGAATTCTCCCAACAGCCAGTTAAAGAAAAATTCCACACGTGAAGATGGTTTTCTTGGACATTGACTTAGGTACTTAATTGTTTACTTGTTGTAGTTGCACACGAGTAAAACACAAAGATTTCCTGCAACATTCAAGAGGGTTTGCGAAGAAATCCCTTCAATTTTAAGTGGAGATTTTGTTTAAATCATCACAATCTGAAGCGCATCCCTGAGTGCGTTTGACCCACCAGCCCTTTGTTTAACAGCTGCACAAGGACACATTCCGGTTGCTTTTCACAAATCACTGGCATTTTTTTGCAGCATTTCTTCTGTCCTGAGAAGCAAGATTTGTATTTTATCTTTCAGAAGTTGTATGAATTTCTTGAAGTTCAGAAACAACTTGTTCCAGAAAAGAAATGAACACTTGCTTCAAAGTAAATCAAGATGTATGTGTCTCTTGCTGTATGTGCTCTTATCTGTCCATCTCTCTCTCCTCTTCTGTCACTCTGGCAGTCTGTGCAGAGTTTCTGAAGGAGGTGTAACACCACTTGGAAAAGAAGAAAAATTCTCAGGAAAAATTCTCAGGAAAATTCTCAGGCAGAATAAAAAATCATTATTCTCTTCTCAGTCAGATTCACAGCTCAGACTCACACTCAGACAGGATCTCAACTCTGTACTGCTCTCTATCCTCACAATCCAGAACCAGAAGATATTCAGACAATCAGTGCTGCTACATGAACAATATCAGACAGAACAGCCTGGACTCATGTCACTTTTCCCCCTTTTATCCTTCCTCCCAGCCCTCTTAGAGACATAAAAGAGCTCCTGGTTCTCCTCTCTGTGAACTGGGCTCAGGGGTCACTGATCTGGCAGTTGTGGGCTCTGATCCAGGTCGAAAGCAAGAAGGTTCTATTAACGCTTTTCAGGACTTCCAGCCCTTCAGTATTACTTTCTTTACTGTATGTCAGCCACCCAAAATGTTTATAAATGTTTTATAACACATATGAGTGTGGAATTATCTTATTATTTATATATAGTATTTATGTAATAAACACCAATAGTGACTCTATGATCAGTATATTGATTATTTGTAGCCGATGGTCCGATGGTCGTGTCTACAATAGTGACCATTTGACCAGTCTGTAGCTCTGAGCAGTGGGACTCAGATCACACAGAAGACCTGTCTGTGTGTGATTCCATACCAGCTCTGGGATTCAGCTACTCTCACAAATGTCTCATAGACCGTCTTATACATTTACAATTAGATGAAGTCATGTAACAGTTTTACAGATTATTTAAATAATCAGACACCAGTTTTGGCAGTGGACACATCTCCACATGGGGGAAAGAAACTGAAATATATGTGCTCACTGTAAAGTAGGAAGAGGTGGTCAGACAAGCAAAACAACTTTGCAGATAATGTGAAGTGACATTGTTTTGTGTCAATCAGCTCACAGATTTCACTTCATGTGCCTTAAGCTGTGCAATTTGTATGGTTGTTGAATGAGATTGATTTCTTTACAAGCCCAGTCAATTGCCAGTGGAGAGCTTGCCGACACACACCTTCATGAAGACTCTCTTTAAGATTTCATTGTCACGTCGCCTCCTTTGCATACAATAGTAGCTCCGACACTAAGAGAAAGGATGAGAAATGGCGTTTATCAAGCGATTGCAGTGTTTGTTTGACTGAGGATCCTTGTGTGCTTAACTGGCCTCTGGAGAAGTGTAGTGCAGTAAAACAGAAGGTATGTGTCACTCAAGATTTTTTTAAAGCAACAAAAAAAGTGCTCGGAAATATTTTACAAGAATGAAACCTTACATTCACCTAAATAAACATTCACCCTCTACATTAGCAGAGAACAGTAGGACACTGTGTCACTGGACACTGTGTTAGAGAGGCCAATCTCTTCTCCCTCATTATGCAGGCTTATCCACTCATGATGAACTGTCCTCCAGCGATACTCAGCTGCCATAATCGACACAGACATGACATTCATGTACATATTATACCTTAATATGGCACTTATTTACAATAATTTGATCAAAACAACTGGTGAAAAAATAATAATCAAATATATCTTTCCTTCTTTTAGTAGATAAAGAATTAGTCCAAAAAAGAAGCATTTATTCCTTTCCTCTCCTACCAGCCCTTACAAGTCACCCAGTTTTTAATTTAGAGCTGGATTAAAGCTCTAGTCTCTTTGGGGTTGTGAGTTGGAATCCCACTGCTGCCAAATATCTCCAACTATCTCAGTGTTAAGAAGCAAAAAACACATATTTGCTGCAGAAGGAACAGGAGAATTTGTGCCATTCAGCCTTATAGCGTGATGTCATTTTCTCATGCTCATTTTTAGATGCTTGTGATCGAATCTATGATTCTTATGAGTGTGCTCACCCTCCATAAAGGTAGCACAGATATAATGTGCCACGTTTTCAGAGAATCGCATTAAGTGCAGGTCAGAAGAAGGCGACAAAGTGTCCGCTAGGCAGTTCAGCGATTTCAACGGTGTTCTCTGTTGTTTAGGTCCAGAATGACACCTGTTACAACCAGGAAACACACAGTGTCAGGCATCAAGAAGACTTCCCAAAACCATGATCCTCTCCTTGATCTGGTGATGGCATCCAGACATTTCCTGCAACAAAGCCAGGATATGGTCTTCAACAACACGAGTGAAAAGCTAATTCCCAACCTTTGCAATCCTTTGCAAAGAAGGACCGCATGTGCTCAATGTTAAATGCACTGTTCATTATTAATAATAATAATCTTTACATTATATAGCACCTTTAAAGCTGGCTTTTCAAAGCGCTTTACAGAATCACAACAATAAAGTTAAAAAAATACACAAGATAAGCAGGATGAGAATAAACAGTTAGAGGAGACAATAGATGGTGGTATTAAATACAGTAGGAACAGAGGGGTAAAGAATAGTTCATTAAAGGCTCTTCTAAAGAAGAGGGTTTTGAGTCTGGATTTGAAGGAGTTTAGAGAAGGTGACTCTCTGATATCCTCGGTGATAAAGATCCAGAGCTTTGGGGTAAAACAGGAGAAGGCCCTGTCACCCATAGAGTGTAGATGGACGGGGGAACAGATAGGAGACCAGAATTAGAAGAGCGAAGGTTGTGAGGTGGGGAGTAGGGCGATAACCCAGACAGGTACTGAGGTGCCAAGCCATGGGGAGCCTTATGGGTGAGCATGAGGATTTTGAAGTTGACAGGAAGCCAGTGCAAGGACTCCAGGACAGGAGTAATGTGATCACAGTCCAGTGCTAATTTCTTTCTTGTGGCTGCTGGTTCATTTTCAACTGTGGACTCTTAAGAAGTCCTTTATTTGACTTGATCAACACCAATCCCTAGAGGATTTTGAAAGGTTGAATCAAAATGATACATGACTCTGGTGGGACTCGAACCCACAACCTTTGAATGACTTCATTCAATCAAGGCCTAGAAGTCCAATGCACTCACCATTGCGATACAAAACAGCTACAGAAAGCTGTAACTCATGCTTCTCCCGTTGTCTTTAAATTAAGCTCCATAAATATTGACAATGAGTGGCCTGTTGTCTACGAAGAGATACCGCTGGGATTCGCACCCAGGGTCTCCTGGTTTTTAGTGAGGCGTCTTAACCAGCTAAGCAACGGTGACAAACCTGCTAAATGTTATCCACAACTTCAAACACCTGTGAGAAACGGCACCTGCAGTGTTTCGTCTGCTGGCTCAACAGATAATCCTTTTCGAAGTTTAAGGAGAGGATTTCTTTGTCAATTCAATTAAACATTTTAGAAATGCTGAACGATTGATGTGTTTCACGCGCAGAAATATTTTATCGTTACGTACTTTTTCTATGCAGTTAGTTCTCCTTCAACTCCGCCCAACAACAGAGGTTGTTTTAAATACAGGAGTAAAGGCACATTGCACATCTGCAAAACATCACGTACAGGTTTAGGGAGAGCGACATCAGTTATTGGAAGGTTGGAAGTTTCGGGTCACTTTTTTATTATAGATTCAAGCAGCCCTGAATACCTTTTCAAGAAACATTTCAGAATCCCAGTCACATCCTGTATGATTGCAACACAGGTCTACAGTATACAATCAGAATACTGTTTGTGCATTATATAAAACACACCGCCCAAAGCATTTCTAAAACAGAAATTACATGTTTCTGAATGCGCCCTCCTTTATAAATAAAATAAAAGGTCTGAAGCCTGCTCCAAAGAAGCACTATATTCAGAGCTGACAAAGATGTGATAGGAAACATCTCGGAAAACGAAGATGCAGTCATTTCCACGCGTCGCACAACAAGAGCTGAACCCACCCGATGTTCTCCAAAAGAGTAAGGTGTTGGGAGTGTGGCTGGGTGGTCTATGTGCTGGGTTTGTGCTCCATTTTCTTCGCTGGGTTAGGTTTGAATCTTGCCGCTGCTCAGTGTTGGTGGGTTAAGACCTTCCTTCTATTGCGACTTCAATGGGTAAAAGCTTTGCTTGACAGTCTGTCGAGAGACTGAACTAGGTGTTTCAAGATAGTCTTTGTCAGCTTAACATCAAGGCATGAAAAAGCCTCATTTTGTGTTCCCAACAGCAATGCTCTTTGGTCCCTTCAGCATTATGCAGGGAACAACATCTGCCGTGATCACTTTTGAGTCAGTGTGAATCGTAGTGTGCCGCAATTGTTTTTAAAATTGGTTTTGTAGGCATGGTGCATTTGTCTGTGAAACTTGAATGCTGTGGTTTTTCACGCAGAATCATTGGCAGGAGCAAAGCTTATTCAATCTTTGTGCACAGCGCTCCATCAGAAATACTTTGTCCAAGTTTTGAAGAGATTGTGGGATTCTCTGCACGCGTTTACATCACGTACCTCAGACAACACCACCATTCGATGGGAAATTGATTCTGCTTCTTGCAGTTGTTCCTGTGGTTGCAGTAGTTACAAAGTCTCACTTTCCTCCACCTTCTGCTATAGTATTCACTGGGTGAGCTTCATCATTTGGCTCAGAAAGGTCAACTGTGCTTCGGAAAAAATCAGCTGCAGTGTCGTTATTTTGTCGGTGAGTATGGCTGTCTTTTAAAGCACATGAAAAACACGAGTTTGTGGATTTCTCCAAATAGCAATGAATTCAGTTGTGCAGTGCTTTACTGCTTTCAGAGGGTCTTTTATCGATGCTGCTATAGTAGAGAAGTAACATAATCACAAACGCAACCATTTGTGCTGGCTGTTTCACTAAGTATTAAGCTTTTTCAACTATCACATGATTTTAACTAATATAACATCATCTCCAGGAGAGCACCTCGCACTGCTCACTGAGCTGATGTACAGAATGTGCCCATTTCTCAAAAATTAAATATCATCTGAACTGATTTTTTCTATTTTAAATGCTTTCCTACTCTTTTAATATTTCAGTTAAATCTTGAAGTACTTTCCATTGATATTAATCCTAGTCCCGATGAACGATTCCGGGACATGGTGTACCTTAAATAATGTTCTAATAGGTTTCAGTTTGGAAAAGTGCGCTCTCCAGAAGCTACCGAAACCTCTAATGGTCGCACAAAGCTTAATGCATTAGCAACATTTGGGGTTGAAAAAGAATATTACTTGCTATGAATACGAACACTGTTACAGGAGGCGCGTAAGGACTATTTTAGCTCAGATCATCAATTTATCTTACATTTCTACTCCATTAATATCGCTATTGAGTGCTGAAGGTAGGTCCTGGCAATACTTCATGAGATCTTCTTAAGAAAACGTAAAAAATATATTTCCAGTGCTGCACAAAAAGTAAAAAATACTGATTATGTGCAACTGATAAAATCTCTCTTCCAGGGATGTTGTAGCCACATGCAAATTACTTTATCAGCTTTAAAAGTTTCTTTTGCATTTATAAGACGATCAGCATGACACTCAAAACATACCTGTATTCAGTAAGCGCTGAGTCTGCTGGCTGAGATAGTTGCCTCCTCACACATAATAGCAGCCCTGAAGCTAAGATAAATGAAGAGAAATTGCTTTTAGTGGGCACTTTTCATATCCGATGAGCTTGACATCTCCCAAGGGTGACGGAGTTCTTTTGCGACACTGCTTTTCCCTTTTTTCTTCTTTCTGTACTCTGATGGAAAAAAAACGAGAAAGCATGTAAGAGAAAAATGTATTTTTTTCATGGAGAAAATGTGCACCAGGAAATGTTTGGTTTTGAAGAAGTGATTTAACATGATACATGACCTAATTTACTGTAGCAAATGCTCACACTGCAAGGTCTGCTTTACTACAAGAGAGAAGTAGAGTGAAGATGTCATAATTTCACTGCCTTGTTGAAGAAAACATCTTTTTCTTTGAATTCTAAATCAATCAGAATTTCAAAGTGACACACAAACCCTTTGTCTGTATTAAAGAGATGGTATTTTAAAACTGATGAAAATGTAGAAAACACGTTTCTCACTTAGAAATTTTAGATGGGATGGTGTATTACTAGTTGCAGTGCTGAACTCACCATGGTGCCATTCAGTTACATGATTGGCCAGTGGTTTAATGGATAACGCGTCTGCTTTTGCATCATGAGATTGTAGGTTCGACTTCTACCGGGTTCGTGTGATTTTAAATCAGACTACTCAGAAATAGATGTCCATTATGTGAATGAACCACACCTGAAAGCAAACGTTGGTCGGGTTTCCTTCTTTCCAGCATGAAATAGCAAATCGTTACAAAAAGCACCAGCTAATGTCCAATAGCGTTAGTCATTTTAATTAACATGAATATACTGTAAGGTCTTGGTACATGGGAGTGGATTTCATCCACAATTTAAAAAAGGGCAAATTATATTTACAGGCTTCAGACACTTTTTAATACAAAAGTGACCTAAAACTCTGTAACTTTCAGGTTAGTTTGAACCTGTAATGAAAAAGGGGCCTGAAACTTCCATTCTGTGATGTAACTGTCTCTAAAGTCGGATGTGATGTTTCACGGATGTGCAGTGTGCCTTTTCTCTTGTCTTGTTCAAAATGACTTGCTGTGTAATTTCCTGAATGCGTGTCCTGTACTGCTCTGTTATTTCATTTAGATTATCTATGTGGTGTACAGATAAAATCAAACTGCATGGTCTAATTTCCAGGTTCGGCACCAGCTGAACCTGAACATACATCAGCCGATCTCGACATGATTTGAGCACACAACCTTTTGATGTGGTATCAGATGCACTACTGTTGCACCACGAGGTCACTCCCCATAAGGGCTTTTAATTCCCGCAAGGAGAAAAATCAGCGTCCCTGAAAAAGATTTTTTTTTTCATTCTCTCCTGTGAGAAGCGCCGCTCTTCCAACGAGGGTTTCTTCTTCCCAGACCACAGATTATTCTTCCTGTCCGGCTCTCACACAGAGAGCAGACACACTGTCTCCACTAATGTGTTTACTACATCTATAGATCTGACCCCCTTACAGCCCTGATATTCCTGGACAGGATCCCATATTGAGCAGTATTTCTCGCGTTCTGAACTTACAGTGTGTACACAATGTACTTTATACACAAAGTAAGTGTTTTCGTAACTCTTGGATGTTTTGTGAAAATGTTACTGGCATGCCAAAATCGCCCCCTCAGCTGAACAGTCCCACCCCCCTCAGTTTTGGATAAAAGGTTTGGATAAAAAGTTTTTGAACACTTTCACTTACTTAACTTGAGCCGTAAAAAATAGTTGTACTTTGTCAATGGTCAGATAACTACACTAACCCCGAATTCACAGTTACTACATCAGACTGTTTGATGTGCAGGAGGGCTATCCATCCAGGAACAGCACGTTACATAGTGTCTATGTTTTTGGGTGTCAACATTATTATGACCTTATTTGCTCAGGTGGACCAATGCCTTGCAGTAGTTTATCCTCATACTTACAATCGTTATATAACTAGGACTGTAGTTATAGAAGTTTGTACTTTCTGTTGGTTTTACAATGATTTCTTAATGATTCAGAACCTCGTTACCGTTGATGTTGTTGCAAAAATGAACACATATGGTTGATGCTCCAGGAAAAAATAATCACGTGAGTTCTGATGAACGTGGAACTGTTCTCCATCACTAAATACCAGATTGCTTGTCGTTATCTTCTAACATGAAATACTAATCAGTGGCATGCTTGCGAGAATTCACTTGGATGGTTGCAATGGCTCCGTTTAAACCGAAATATCACTGCCCCCCTCAGGATTTCAGACCCCCCCCTCCCTACAGATCATTCCCCTGGCGCCAGTCCTGGGTATAATGATGAACATAGCTGCCTTGCAAGCAGTTAATCTGGGTGTGATTCCCACCTGACCCATCGACAAACCTTTTCCAATGAATCTTTGATCAATTTAAAAAAGTCTTGAAGCTGGTAGGCTAGGGAAGAAGCACTGTTTGAGTGCACTGAGGAAAATGTGCTACTGTGCTGTGCTGCTCCAGTAGCGCAATTGGTCAGGTTGTGGTGCTTTTATAGTGGAGTTATGCTGAGGTTGTGAGTTCACTTATCACAGGGAATAGTTTCTGTTTTCAGCCGCAGAAACTTGCTGTTTAATTTAAGGCAGTTCTTGTGTTACTTTTTCCGCTCGATGGAGCTGTATTAATGCAGGCACACCTGCTTCCACGTACACGAGGGTAATTTTCCTCTTCCACCTACAATTTCAACATTTACCTTGGGAGATGTCAAACCACAGAGCAAGTGCTGCGTGTCAGTGCAGGCTTATTGGACACCCCGTTGAACATAAAAAGCATATTGAGCTCCTTGGACATAAGCCATTTCTCGTCACTTGCTCAGCGAGCAGGCTCAGCGCACACTGAATGCAGGTGTCTCAGAGCAATTGAGATGTGTCCAAGTGGCTGTAAAAGGGATATATATGATGCCAGTGCAGTGGCTTAGTTCTCCAACGGCAGGTGTAGCGGCACGCCCGTTGGAGTATTCTCGGTCGCATTTAATGGCAACGTCAGCTCAAAGATTTGGTTCAAACCACCAAATGGAGACGGGTGTGCAGACAAGCTGACCCTGCTGATGTGGGATTAACACTAGGATGAGTGAGTGCTGTGGCTTAGGTGGTTAAAGCGCCTGCCTTGTAAACAGATGATCCTGGGTTGAATCCTAGTGGTGCCATTCTTCCTGTCTTGCTGCACAGTTTATCATTATGGACGGCAACATGCTTCTACATTAAATTTAATGGAAGTGTTCATTTAATTTTTGGAACAACTTTTTTTTAAAAAATCCATACAAATTGCAAAAGATAAAATAGTCATCTTTCTTGTCGGTGCAGAGGAATTACTGCCAGCTGGCCAAGAAATGAAACGATTTTTTTGTCTTTAGCCAAAAACCTGTGAATGTAGAAAAAAGGTGACGTGCGTTAGTTTCTATGGCACAATCAGTCATCGTATCCTTCAGTAAAACATAACGTTGGTAAATCAAAAGTCCCCACAGACGCATTTCAAATTAATCTGACCTCAATACCGTCTCCCCTAAATGTGATGGGGTTTCTTTGGATGTCCTTAAGCATCCTGATAGTTGCAGAGATTTCAAACTTTTGGCACAAGTCAAACTCCAAGAAGTTAATAGTTGAGCGCCTAAGTCAATATCACCTGGAATGTGACTATGTAAACTTAAATAGTATTCAAAATATTGCAATTTTGTTGTAGTTTAAAAAGATATTTTAGCTGGGGATTCTCAAATGATGAGGGTAGAAAAGAGAACCATTCGACACCATCAGGAATGCTTAACGTGTGATAAAAATGTTTTTTTAATCACAAAGTGAAAATAGTGAATTTGTCTTTTATTTAGACGTTCATCAAAAGCTCATTAAACGATGAAGGAGAGGTTTGTGTTCCGAATTCTCTTCGTGTCTCATTGTCTTGCTTTGATTTTTAAAATGTACACTGTTGACTATTCACTCTTCCTAACACGATTAAAGAGCCGAGTTTAGTTCAGAGGTAAAGCATCTCATGCATCGTATGAAGCTCTGTTTTCTATCACCAGCGTCTCCACTCTGGATTTCTTTTTAAGCGCGATATCTTTTCTGTGATTTCTTTCGTTTGAATTCCCTCATGTGTGATGTAAGAGAAAACCGGCTCAGGGACGCCAAATATGTAACGTTGTGGCTCTCTGAAGGCACCAGTTCTGTAGGGTTTGGGCATTTACTGAGACAATTATTAATTGTAGCAGTAAATCACAAAGTTGATTCTTTTGATGGCTTTAGAACCCAACCATGCGACATAACTCAAACAACGCACACACACAGGTACTAATACACGAGGATACATTTATTAATACATAGAATATGCATAACCTAACAGATCTTATCGAGAGGGTTATCAGAATACAAAAGATATATATTCATTTAGTTACGAAGAGTTACACATCAAGAGGACATACGATCAGTATATCATTCATTTAGACCGTTTCGTAAATGAACTTGGTTATAACTTCTACATTAGATACTCAAAACAAGTACATAACTCTTAGGAATTAAATTGATATCAACTGGTTTGGATAACAATTGAATTCTCGAGCTGTAATGCATTGAAGTTGAATACTCATCCAATTTCTTTGGGGATTCATATCTCCTGCAGGCTCAAAGAAACAGTTGCAGGCTGTTACTGTCCAATCCGCACTCTCTGGCTGTGTGCCATGCTGTGCTGCGCGGCTTGCGACGGTGCGCTGCTGATGCTCACTGACCGGCTAGTTAGTGTTGGCTTTAACTAGCAAAGTTTGCGCACAGGAGAAAAGATGACTGTGGGTCCCAGCAAGTCAGGAAGAGGACCGGTTCGGTCCTGATGAAGAGCTAGTTCTGAATAGTGATTCAGCTGTCCACAGTTCCGACCTGTTCACGAGGCCTGCTGCTGGCGCTAACCTCGGGTGGATCCTCTGGTTATTCTCTGGCAACCTCCGCTCTAGACTCTTAGAACAAAGGAGAGTTCTGGCAATCGGACACACTGGCCGTTCCGTGGTTGTCTGGGCTGAGTCTCAGGATGGTCAGGAGGCGCGCTGCGAGAATGTCCTGCCCTTGGGAGCCTTCTGCTCCTGGGCTGTCCTGCCCTGGAATTCTCCTTTGAATTCCCTTTAGAATAGTCCACAGAATCCTCTCCAGAATCCCTTCTGAATCTTACTGAATCTCGTTTTTACCTGGAGGAACTTCAGCTCGTTGATTGGCTGAAAGTTCCATGGGCATCAGAGTTCCACGTGGGTTACTCAGCCCTACCAGTCCCTGATTGGTTGATCAAGGTGAGATATGAGTCATTTACTCCTGACACCTAGGAATGCAGTCCAGATGTCCATCTGGCACTCCCTAGACAGATAGGCGCCAATGGATGACCATTGATCATGACAGCCAGGCTTAGCTAAGTGCATCCCCCTTTGGGAGCTGTCCTAGGACCTTAAATCACCCTGCACTAATGGTCTCTCTGTGGCTGCACCACAGAGTTGAACAGAGAAATGGGGCCTCATTTGGGAAGCTCAGAAACACTTAATTCTGCCTTATTATTAAGCCTCGCCGCTACAGTGAATTTCAGCGTTTTAAAGAGATGTAATTTTTAAAACAGACAAAATGAAAGACTTATTAACTAAATACACATAGAAAACCTGCACCTAATTGAGAAAATTTGGACTGGGGCGATGTATTATTGTAGCGGCTCAAGCTCACAGTGGTGCACTTGAGGAATGCGGTACAAGGGCCAGTGGTGCATTGGATAACGCATCTGATTACGGATCAGGAGACTGTAGGATCGTAATGCTCTTAAACCCAGTACCATAACCGCAGTGTGTTCAGTCCTACACAACCTTTCTATTGACTGAATAAACCTCCTGTTCCATCTCCATCTTCTTCCCACACATTCCAGCTATTTCACCACCGTTACTGTTGGACCACAGTCACAGATACGTAAGGGACACTATTCTGAAGAACCGTCTTAAATAAATAACGTTGCAAAAGGTAACAATAAGGGTTTCTTAACGTAACCTTACATCTGGCCATACAATACAATTTCTGTACCCTCAAATAAAAAAAAATTGTACTGCTTTCTCCTGAGAAGTGTAGTGTCAAATACAAGTGTAGTGTCAAATCACAATAAATAATACATCAAATATACTAAATTAACACCCAGATATGACAGATGTGACAACACACAGCTATGACAGAACACATTGAAGACTTAAGCCCTTTAAATTTTTATTTCCTTAATTTCCATTCTCTTCCCTACCCAGGATAACTGAAAACTAACTGTAATAAAGACTGTATATGCATTACTTGTAATACAGCTATTAATAAAGATATACATGGAACCTAATTATTAATAAATAACACTTGTATTACTAAAAATGTGTTATGATAACATTCATTGTGAATATTTGTGGTGTCTGGAAAGCAATTTTAGTTAAATATAATAATAATTTTCAAGCAAGTGGTGCATAAGCTTGTTAATTAATGAGTACATTATTTCCATTACATTCAAGACAGTTCTAATGTGATCAATTGTTCTGCTTAGTCCGCTACCGAGTTGCTTAAAACCTATGAAGAGGTGGCTTAAGCTAGACTCCTAATGCAGTAACATCTAATGGGCAGCAGCTGTTATTTTAGGTTTGTTGCAATCGAGAACAGGTTTAGTACAGAGCTGCTGACAAATTTCAGCGGAGTTTATTGTATATAAGTTTATTGCAATTGACCCATTGTAGCTACCAATCAGCAGCAAGGAAAAACAAACTTCACTTGTGCCTTTTAAAAAAATGGAAACAGAGTAGTTGTTTATGTGGTAATTTCAGGTACAATGTAAGAACTAAAGTTAACTACTCCCATAGTAATGTGTGGGGTCCTATCAATAGAAAAAAAAATGTTGTAACCCGAAAACACAACAAACACAAAACGAGAATCTTTCAGGAACCTAGGTAAATCCCTGTAGTAGTCTAACAACTATGAAAAAAAAACAAACGCAACACCTTCAAAAGAAAAAGAACATTAAAAACAAATCTGGGGAACAACAAAAACACAGAATCTAATGCGAGAGCTTTTTCAAGTCTTCAGTGCTCCTCTCATCACAGTAGACCTCTCTCATATATTTGTGTACAGGTCAGTTGGAGGTACACAGCTGATGGTAATTTTAGTAGGGAGCTGCGTCAGCATGCATGGGCTTCAAAGGAAAAGTCAAGGTTTATTCCATGCTGAAAAGAGAAGGAAACATAATGTTTCAGCTGTGGAGCCTTCTTTGATTGTGACTCAAAATAAACCTTTACTTGTTCATTTGATGTTAGTTTATCTCCATCAAATACCTAAGAGTATCTAAACTCGACAGTTGCTTTCAGTAGCTGAAAACACTGCTCTAGGTGAGGCTTGAACTCACAACCCCGGCATAACTCCGCTATGCACTGCTGTATAAGTACCGCGCGCTGACCGATTGCGCCACTGGAGCTGGGCAAGTTCTGATCCTTATACAGACTGACGCTGCAGAAACACAGGGTGAAAACAGTTTCGGTTGTGGATCCATCTCCACATGGGGAACACTAAAAAAGCAAGGAAAATACAAGAAAAGAAACTGAAAGAATTGTGCTAACAGCAAAGGGGGACGGAGGGAGGTGGTCGAACAAGTAAATAAGCCTGGCAGATTATTTGTAGCGACATTTTTTGAGTCAATCAGCACACTGATTTCTCTTCATGTGCCTTAAACTGTGCAGTTTGTATTTTCGTTGTAGCTAGGTTTCTTCAGAAGTCCAGTAAATTGACAATAATGGAGAACTAGCTGACGCACTCCGTCGTGAAGACCCTCTGTAAGGTGATTACACGTTTCATTTTCAAGTCGCCTCCTTTACACGCAATTGCAGCTCCGACACTGAGAGAAAGCATGAGAAATGGCAGTACAGGCTCGATGGCTTCACATCTCCTATCAATCACATAAAATTGCAGTAAAGCGCTCTAAATATGACTCTGAAGTACTGGGAAAGATGAATATTTTGAGCGTGCCTCCCAGGGTCTGCTACAAGGCTGAAGATGGCTTCTTATTCGCGTTTTTCGTTCCGCCTTAAATGCTGCTGCTGTGATGTTATGTCGCCTTTCGCCTGTAGATGGCTCTCTTTGATCAGTACTAATTCGGCTGGAATACTGTAGACATCCTCAGTGAAAGGGAATATCCAAATAAATAGCGACTGTCCAAATTATATTTTTGTATGGAATATATTTTAAAAAATCGCAAACCAATTTTAAAAACTCACCATAACATGGACTTGCACTGGGAAAAAGGTGATTGTGCTTTCTGCTTATTGCTACGGCCCTCCCCCCTGATTATAAAAACGTCTCACAATTCTGACACCGAGGTGTGAGAGACAATGTAATAGACTTTCAAAATCCTGAAGTACAAGACATTTTAATGCACCAATTTTCAAATATGACCCTCTGATCTTGGCTTGTCAGAATACATTGCGAAAAAGTATGGCACGAATTGCACGAATTGCAATGGCACAAATTGTTGAGAATATCACTGACTTTGCCGATATTTGCAGGGGATATGAGTGTTTTGCGCACGTTGAACTACAGCACGTAAGAATTGAGCTCCTTAGTCAATATCACCGGGGATATCCAATAATGACGAACATCTGTAGCTTCAAGGAAACTTCGACTCGCACATGGAGTTTTATCTTCGAATGGAGGGTGGGAGAATTCATTTATAGTCTCGTTGCTCATTAGCTAAACTATTTTAAAAATATGACGCAGATTTGTTCGAGAAACTTGTAATCACCTTGAAAAGAGTCTTCTTGAAGACGTGCACCAGGTAGCTCTCCACTGTTAATTGACAGGACTTTAGAATAAACTGTTCTCATACAACCAACATACAAATTACACATCTTAAGGAACATGAAGAGAAATCTGTGTACTAAATAACATAAAACTGTCGCTGCAAATTATCGCCAAGCTGTTTTACGTGTCCTAACACCTCTTTCTTTCCTATTTTGCAGTGAGCACAATTCTTTCTGTTTCTTCGTCGCTATTTTACTGTCTCTTCCCCCATGTGCAGATGGATCCACAGCCGAAACTTGAGGTCGGTTCCTATTACTCTGTCTGATTGAAAGAGTTGTATTAAAGGCACTCCCATCTCTGCAGGAAAGTTATTGCTGCTCTCAACACAATATACTGCAGCCAAATATAGCGATACTGTCACGTGTTCCTGCTGTCAGTCTATTATGTCATGTTCATCCACACCCAGAAACATTACTGCTGTAGCACCAGAGTTATATAGGCGCAGTCCATAGAGCAAGAATCTCTTAATCTCAGAACTGTGGGTTCAGCCCCCACATTGGGTCCCTCTGTGTCAATTTGATCCCGCCAATCCTCCTAGCATGACCTGATGGCGTAACAGTGATACCCAGTACCCAGCGTAATTCAGCTTTCTTTCCACTTGATTCAGATTTTGATCTGAAATCATCGGCCGAACAAGGGTTTGTCTAAATCGAGGGAGATCTGCTCACAAGCAAGTATTAAACACTTCAGCATTTTCTGTTCGAATACCACACTTTGTCAAAACACTGCCGCTTCTTAAGCTAATAAGTAACGGTTTTTGAGCACGCATTGTATTGTTAATGCTTATATTAAAAAAGCATAAATTCACATAATGGAATTTGGACTGAACAAAGTAGTCCAGCCCCTTTACAACATTACATACCCACTGATTAAAGCTTAAAACTACAGCAGCAGGAGTAACAATAATGGCAACAACATGTTTGGAGTTCGGCATTTCATTTATACTGCGGAAACATCGTATCGGAATGAACTGCCCGAGATAAAAGAGCAATTGCGGCTTCAGATCGTTTTTACAGAGCATTGCGTTGTTCTGTTCATGCTGACTACACGCTTTAAATTTGTCATTTACTGCAAGCGTTGCTTTTCCAGGTTTTTCTGAAATTCCTCGCATTTGAGCCAGCACTAAATAAAATAATTCATTCCCGTCGCTGAATACATCGTGGAAACGGTATTTGCAACGGAATGCTGTCACACATGAAATCTTTTTGTTATTCGGTTCTGAAGTTTGAAAATGAAAATAAAACGGGGGTCACTTCATAGGCTTGAAAGAAATCCAAGCAGCATAAAAAACAGCGAACTCTCACAAATTGCATTGTGCTGCACCTTTCTTCTGCTGCTTTTATAAATCTGCCTTAAACATTTGAATGCATACCTTACTGCTGCTAATCACATTCACGTGCTTACGAAGCTTTTTTCTGTCTGTTATGTTTTTCCAAAGCGGTTTCTCCGTTTTCCTTGTACTGTGATTGTCAGCGAGCACAACAAGACTGAAATACTGTAAAGGCAGGTAAAAAAGACAAGGTAAAACGCCTGAATGTCGGGAGTGGGATTTGAACCCGTGCCTCTATTTGGAGAGCGGAACACAAAGATTAAAAGACACAAAACCGTAAATTTGCTGTTTTAAACCGCTCCACTATCTTGAAGAAATGGGTGCTGACTGTACCAGTTGCATCCGATTTTCTGTAACTTTAGGACGATTGATACGACTGGACGAACACAATTTGTGGCGTTTAGCATGACATGGAAAACGGTACCGGAGCATTCGGGTCCGGAGTACCAGACTCAGAAACAGTTTTTACCCCCGCACTATCAAACTATTAAACTCCCAGCCTCTCTCACTCTCACCTCACCTCTCACCTATGATCTGAACCTCACAGTGCCTTCTTTCTTACCAAAAACCCAAACACACATTGAATCTACCTCTACCATACATGTCAAAAGCTCACTCCCCATTATTTCTATCCCTTTATTTCATTCTTTTGATGCATGTTTTTGCACATCACCTGTTACCTTTTTGTTGTTATGCACACTGCCTGTTGTTGTTTTTTGCACATCGGCTGTTGTCTCTGTCTTTCTTTTGTTATACAATTGTATTGTTGTGTTTTTTTCTTTGTACTACTTATGTCCGAGAGCTAGCTAAATAGCATTTCGTTATACCATATACCTGTGTATGAGTATAATGACAATAAACTTGAACTTGACATAGTCTTGCAGGCAGTATATTATTTTATCGTTTAAAAAAACACGGTCTTCTCGTATCTAAGTCAGAATTTTTGTGCTTTCGAACGTTACTTCCAACCTGGACTGAAAGCTCACCCGATGTGTTTGTGATCAGACCATGAAGTGAGGGGCTGTACCAAGCGCACGTTCCTTCCCAATGCTGAGGTGATCATTCGGAAGATGGGTGTGAAGAGAGACAAGCTTTGTCGACTAAAAAACAATGTAGGATATGCAAGAATACCAATCACTGGCGACAGTTATGTTCTCTTACTATTGAGACCCCTACATTGCGAGTTTTTTTAAGACTTTGAAACTAAAGGAAAGCAGTGACAGATGAAACAGGCACAGGTGGGGTTTGAACCCACGATCGTCGGTTTACGAGACCGACGCCTTACCACTTGGCCACCGCGCCTTCAAGGAAACAAGGGAATAATGTTGTTCAAATTAGTTTTTTCTGAATATGGTTTACATCGCCTGGAGGCAGCAACAACAATAAAAGGGATACTTGTCCTTAAACTCGGACGTGATGTTCTGCAGACATGTGCATAATGTCCTGTTTTCTTACAGTGTAGACATTTTGCTGTTCACGCTCCGCATTTATCTGCTTTGTGCATTGTTAGTCCGCACCTGTAACATGTAATGTCAGCCGTCCCCTGTTCTTCTATTTCTCTAGCATGACTGCGTCCTGCTGCTCGGCTTTTATTTGTAAAGTTTGAGCGAGCGTCCCGTTCAGTGTCACTGTAGTCAGAAAGCATTCTTGATTCTGCTTGAGCTGCTTCATGAATCTAGCGACTGTAAGAGCTCTTTCTAAAGTCAGCCCTTCCTCCTGCAGCAATTTATAGTCTCTTATGTGCACATTTTCCACAAGTTGATCTCTTAACATGTCAGTTTCCAATACTCCAAAGTCACAAGATTTAGCCAGTCCTCTTAGTGCAGTCACAAAAACATCAACAGATTCGTCCTGAGACTAAGTTCTCTGCCTAAATTTATGCCGTTCCAAAACCACATTTCTCCGCGGTGTAAAGTACGCGTCTAAGGCAGCTACAGTCTGTTCATATGTACCTTTTTCTCCAGGGAGGTTGGCGAAAATCCGCTGCACGGGAGCCCCGATACAGTGCAGTAATGTAGCACGTCTCACGGCATCCTGAGCTTCTGTATATCCACTGGCTGTTTAAAAAAAAATCTGTACGACTCCATCCATATCTTGTATTCCGTATACAAATCTGGAGCTCCGAGGTTCAGTGGAAGCGGTGGAAAAAGCTGGGCATAAGCAAAGCTTCTCGGCGCGGCTGCCATATCTTCCATGGCGCAAGCTAAACGAAAAGTCCGAAAATTCAAAAGTTCGTTTCTACCAGCAAGAGAACTAAAATCTGCAGTGTTCTGCTCGCTTTGAGTCCGTCAAGCACTCATCTCTCGTCGCCATAAATGTGTATTTTAATAAAGAGACGTTTTTATATTATTTTAACTACTTTATTAACTACACAGATCACGCCCTTACACCATATATCCCCGCCTTCTACTCTCTCGTTCTGTTGTCTCGCGATTTCTACTCACTATACTACATTTAGCATGACTTCTTGTTGCAGTTGAGCTCAAAGCTGGAGATGATCTCCATATTCTACCGCAGTAACTAGTCCGAAACGTAGTACACAGTACACACTTTTTAAGTGAAGTCAGGTTGTTAAAAAATTAAACCAGCGCCCTGTCATAGAAACGTACCTCGGTCTCCCGCGCAACAAGCGGGGGTACTCAGCACTATACTAACCAGGAGCGCTTATCTGCAGCTGAGCGTCATCTCTGTTTACTGTCAGCAGTCATTTCCTCATTTCCAAAGACTTTTTCACCTGCTCTCAGGTTTTAAAGACGATCATAAACGCCCAAGAAGTAATTCATGTCAGTTTGAAGTCTGTTTCTGTTGTCTCAGCTCTTGATAAAGAAAAGCCGTGCGTGGGAGACTCCCTCTCTGACGACGTTTGCCGTCACCCTGCGAGGGAGAAGAGCCATCAATCACCGAGGCAACCACTGAGACAGTTAACATTGAACACGTGAAATGCGAGATGTTGTGATATTTTTTCCCGCTTAAGGCTTCTATCGTTTCTACTCTAACGAGAAAGACCTCTTTATTAGAAGTGAGATTTTAACAAACGTCTCCAGGGGTAACTGCGACCTGAACGCAACGCCTTAGACCACCAGCCATCTTGCCTGTGGTACTTATAATGAAGTATATATTTTATTTCTACTCGTTGATAAGAAAAATCATGAAATGAAAAATCATGTAATTAGGGATATGTCTTTTTTTCATGGGGAAAACTAGCCCGAGCAAATGTAAAGTTTAGAGCAGCGCTCAATAAAAATGATCAGAAACCGAAAGCGCTTCTTATACGGATCAGTATATTCCGATACCACTGGTTCTGCAGAAGAAATAAGAAAAGCCGAACTCAAAGCACTGTGTTGCCATTACGGCTACTCCATCTGCAGCTGCTTTAAGATTACTCACACTGTGTTGCCATTAAGGCTACCTAATTAAAAAAAAACTTATCGTCACCTTTTTGAACGTGATCGTTAGACACCCGTTAAATCTCAACCGAGGTTTCTTGAGAGATCGTTCAGCGAGCGAGTAATAAAAAACTACTTCGCTTCTAACCTCTGCTGTCGCTGTAAACTCGGACGTGATGTTCTGCAGATGTGCAGTGTGCCTTTCCTCTCGTCGTATTCAAGAGTACTCACTGTGTGAGCTCCTCACTGCGTGTTCTGTACTCTACTGTGATTTAATTTAGATGATTACGTGGAGTAGAGTGACAAGATCTATTGAACATTTTCGGTTTGTGAAATGAAACACTAAATACACTACAGTAAATACAAGTAATGGACATTTAAAATAACCACAGTACAGCTAGAAGAGTGAAAGATAAAAGACTATTTAGAATGAGATTCACATGAGACTTAAGAACGGCACAACCGCCCGAACAGGGACTTGAACCCTGGGCCCTCAGATTAAAAGTCGGATGCTCTACCGACTGAGCTATCCGGGCTCTGAACGAAAATCGACACTGTCGGGATCCTCGCAAGTCACGTGTCTCTTGTGCCGAAGAGCAGTCATACCTGACCCGTCTGGGATGACCACTGACAGACATTATCCAGAAGCGACGGCACCACTCCCAGTAGAATGAGTGAGAAATACAGCATGACATGGGTAGTTAAGGGGCTCCCACAATCCATCTTTCCTCACATTACTGTTTTTTTTTCAATAGCATTTTGACCTTTTTTCACATTCAGATTTTTTTCACATTTAATAAAATCTTTTAATCAACAACATTAAAAAGAAAACAAATGGAACATTTTTTGGAACAATAATTAAAAAAAAACTTTCAATGCCTTGGTTGTATATGTGTGCACACCCTTTATAAAGGGAGTTGCAACAGTGCTGAAATCTAAAGAGCATTTCTGTAGAGAAAACAGCATTTTTTCTGCCTTGATGTTAAGCTTAGAAATTCTAAAGTCTTTTAGAAATTGTATTTCTTAACACCTTGCACAGCCTCCCGACAGACTAACAAATATTTTTGGGAGAAATTGGCTCACACACCGGAAGACACTAACGTTTATCTACGTTAGAGTATGTGAATAACAGTTTAACCGAAAAAGTTTGCAATTGTGATTTTGTTAAAATTGAATAAATCGTCTATCAACAGTTAGAAATTATTAAGAAATTGTTTTATTTCATAAACTATAAGACAATTAAGAGAGTTTATAGGTCATATCCGTCGCTTATGTTCTTTTAACTCTAGCGTTCAGGATCCAAACCCAGGTGCGGACCGTTGTGTTTCTTGAATCTCTTGTAATCATCAAAAGTCGATGTGTAGTCCTTCAGTACTTTCTCGAGTTGTGCCATGGATATTTTATACAATCAATACTTGTCATGCTCTTTTGCATTTTGCTTAACAAACGGAAAAAGTTCAAAGCGTGTTTGTGGCTGTGCTTCACATCTACACGAGAGCACTTGTAACAGTACAGGACACGTAGTGAAAAGTTCGTGAAGCTTTCAGTTTAGTGAGGAGTTCAGAAGGAGGATTCGCTCGATGAATGATCTCTCAAGAAATCCCGGGTGAGATTCAACAGGTGTTTTCTGCAACAGCCACGACAAGTGTGAAGCAATCTCTGGATTTCCTGAATTTGAACTAAATTATTAGTTCAAATAATTTAGTATTTAACAGAACTAAATGAGGTACATTTAAAACAGCAGCGCAACTCTGCAGCACGTCGAGTGTGCCTGCATTTAATTGTGTAAACCTGGCTCTCTCTGAACACGAGCAAAGAGTTCTCACTCAACAGAAGATTGCGACGTGAGTACTGTAATATAAAGCACCTGGAGATGCCAGGGATTGAACCCGGGACCTCATACATGCGAAGCATGCGCTCTACCACTGAGCTACATCCCCGATGCGAAGGGAAATGGAAGAGACTTAGGCATGTGCAGATGCTCACTGATCACAATCCATCACTCACGAAGAATGCATGCAGTTTCCCACTTTCGCGTTTCCTCTACTACAGAGTAAATTCATGGGAATGAAGAAATAAGGAAGGAAAAATAATCACATTGAAGCTTCAAGAGACTGGGCACAAATTAATCTACTATTTTTGTATTCAGTCACACGTGCGACGGTGGTTAATTCCCAGACGGGGGAGTGCTTTTTTTCTACCAACTTACTCGACTGTCTTTTAATTCTGTTTTATTTGAAAGCTTTTTGCATCTTTTAAGTGCTCTTGATTAAACTATGCATAGAAAAACAGCACTACTGATGATTTTCATGGACCGATGCACACTTGTTCTGTACAACCCGAGTGATAAAGCCCTGTCTGCAAATATTGTAGAAGAACATAAAAGGGTGAAACAACGCCCCAACCACAGGAATGGTAACCGGAAGGATCGTGTTCTTATTTGATAAGTCCTTTTGAGATGTCTTGTCAATGCACAACGGCGTTAGAGCTGAATAATTTACTTTTAGTGGTGTTTTTAAACAAAGACGGAACATGTTATTTCTATACCAGGAAGAAAGGAGCTTTAACTTTAAGAGGCAAAAACGATACCTTATCAAAGCTAATATTAATTAAAATGACATCACAACAAAAGAGTGTAGCCTTGAGTGAATAAAATTAGTTTTCATTGGACGTCTGTGTCTCCATAACTTTGTAGGTGAGAGAGAGGATTGTGATAATTTGCAGGTGCTTCTCGGAAGTGCGTTGGTGGTACAGGCGCCTTCCAAATAATTGAGTCGGGTTTGAATCCCAGCCAGTACAAACCCAAATCTTTTCAAGATAATCTGTGGTCCGCTAACACATCTTTTGAAACACTACAACAGGTAACACCCCGTGTGAAACATCATGAGCATCTGTTAAACCTCTCTACCTGCCCGTTCCTCACAGAGACATGACGAGGGTCTAAAGGGACATTTTGAGCCGTAGAAACATTTTATCATTCCGTACTTTCCTGTGCAGTCAGGCCAGTTCCACTTCAACTGCGCCCGACAACGGAGGTCGTTTTGAAAACAATGAGAGTAAAGGGACACTGCACGTCTGCAGAACATCACGTCCGAGTTTAAGGACAGCAACATCAGAGATTGGAAGCTAGGGAGTTTCAGGTCTGTGGTTGTATTATAGGTTCTAGAAAGTCTGAATACCTTTGCAAGAAGTATTTCAGAATCCCACTAAAATCCAGTACGAATGCCGCATAGATCTGCATTGTACAGTTAGTATACTGTTTGTCCGTTGAATCAAACACGCCTTATAAAGCATTTCTAAAACAGGAGAGATCGTTAGGGAATGCGTCTTCCTGTAAAAATAAAATGACTTCAAGGGCACTATAAGCAGAGGTGTGAAAGCCTGCTCTACAGAAGAACTATAGCCAGAGATGCCAAAGAGGTCGAGATTTCACCACGTGAGAGAAAGCATCTCAGAAAATGAAGTTGCGGCCGTTTCCACGCGTTATAAAACCACTAGGTCAAACAACAAGAGCTGAAGAGCCGCTGTTGAGAGCAACGCGGCCAAGCGCTCTAAGGAGCTGACTTAAACCTCCAGTCTCTTCAGGAGCATCTGTTGGAGTGACACTGCTACAGCATATCTCCTTGTTAAGTATCCCTTTTATTGTTGTTGCTGCCTCCAGGCGATGTAAACCAGATTCAGAAAAAAATAATTTGAACAACATTATTCCCATGTTTGCTCGAAGGCGCGGTGGCCAAGTGGTAAGGCGTCGGTCTCGTAAATCAAAGATCTTGGGTTAAAACCCCACCTGTGCCTGTTTTATTTGTCTCGGCTTTCCTTTAGTTTCAAAGTCTTCAAAAAACTCGCAATGTAGGAGTCTCAATAGTAAGAGAACGTAACTGTCGCCAGTGATTAATATTCTTGCATATCCTGCCTTGTTTTTTAGTCGACAAAGCTTGTTTCTCTTCACACCCATCTCCCGAATGATCGCCTCAGCATTGGGAAGGAACGTGCGCTTGGTACAGCCCCGCACTCCATGGTCTGATCACAAACAGATCGGGTGAGCTGTCAGTCCAGGTTAGAAGTAACGTTCGAAAGCACTAAATGACTTAGGAACGAGAAGACCGTGTTTTTTTAAACGAGTAAACGATAAAATAATATACTGCCTGCAAGACTATGTCAAGTTCAAGTTTATTGTCATTATACTTATACACAGGTATATGGTATAACGAAATGCTATTTAGCTAGCTCTCGGACATAAGTAGTACAAAAAAAAAACAACAACACAACAACAATACAATTGTAATACAAAAGAAAGACAGAGACAACAGCCGATGTGCAAAAAACAACAACAGGCAGTGTGCAAAACAACAAAAAGGTAACAGGTGATGTGCAAAAACATGCATCAAAAGAATGAAATAAAGGGATAGAAATTATGGGGAGTGAGCTTTTGACATATATGGTAGAGGTAGATTTTCAATGTGTGTTTGGGTTTTTGGTAAGAAAGAAGGCACTGTGAGGTTCAGATCATAGGTGAGAGTGAGAGAGGCTGGGAGTTTAATAGTTTGATAGTGCGGGGGTAAAAACTGTTTCTGAGTCTGGTAGTCCGGACCCGAATGCTCCAGTACCGTTTTCCATGTCATGCTAAACGCCACAAATTGTTTTCGTCCAGTTGTATCAATCGTCCTAAAGCTACGGAAAATCGGATGCAACTGGTACAATCAGCACCCATTTCTTCAGGATAGTCGAGCGGTTTAAAACAGCGAATTCACAACTTCGTGTCTTTTAAGCTTTGTGTTTCGCTGTCCAAATAGAGGCACGGGTTCAAATCCCACTCCCGACAGTCAGGCGTTTTACCCTGTCTTTTTTACCTGCCTTTACACTGTTTCAGTCTTGTTGTGCTCGCTGACAATCACAGTACGAGGAAAACGGAGAATCTACTTAGCAAAAACATAACGGACAGAAAAAAGCTTCGTAAACACGTGAATGTGATTAGCAGCAGTAAGGCAGTTAGGTGTCCATTCAAATGTTTAAGGCTGATTTATAAAAGCAGCAGAAGAAAGGTGCAGCCTTTGTGAGAATTCGCGGGTTTTTATGCTGCTTGGACTTCTTTCAAGCCTATGAAGTGACCCCCGTTTTATTTTCATTTTGAAACTTCAAACCGAATAACAAAAAGGTTTCATGTGTGTCAACATTCCGTTGCAAATACCGTTTCCACGATGTATTCAACGACGGGAATGAAATATTTTAGTGCTGGCTCAAATGCGAGGAATTTCCGAAAAGCCTGGAAAAGCAACGCTTGCAGTAAATGACAAATTTAAAGCGTATAGTCAGTATGAACAGAACAACGCAATGCTCTGTAAAAACGAATTGAAGCCGCAATTACTCTTTTATCTCGGGCAGTTCATTCCGATACGATGTTTCCGCAGAATAAATGAAATGCCGAACTCCAAACATGTTGTTGCCATTATTGTTACTCCTGCTGCTGTAGTTTTAAGCTTTAATCAGTGGGTATGTAATGTTGTAAAGGGGCTGGACTACTTTGTTCATTCCAAATTCCATTATGTGAATTTATGCTTTTTTAATATAAGCATTAACAATACAATGCGTGCTCAAAAACCATTACTTATTAGCTTAAGAAGCGGCAGTGTTTTGACAAAGTGTTGTATTCGAACAGTAAATGCTGAAGTGTTTAATACTTACTTGTGAGCAGATCTCCCTCGATTTAGACAAACTCTTGTTTGGCCGATGATTTCAGATGAAAATCTCAATCAAGTGGAAAGAAAGCTGAATTACGCAAAGGTCATAGAAGGCACTGGGTATCACTGTTACGCCATCAGGTCATGCTAGGAGGATTGGGGGGATCAAATTGACACAGAGGGACCCAATGTGGGGGCTGAACCCACAGTTCTGAGATTAAGAGATTCATGCTCTATTGACTGCGCCTATATAACTCTTGTGCTACAGCAGTAATGTTTCTTGGTGTGGATGGACATGACATAATAGGCTGACAGCAGGAACACGTGGCCCACAGGCAGTGACAGTATCGCTATCACATTTGGCTGCAGTATATTGTGTTGAGAGCAGCAATAACTTTCCTGCAGAGATGGGAGTGCCTTTAACACAGCTCTTTCAATCGGACAGAGTAACAGGAACGGACCAAAAGTTTCTGCTGTGGATCCATCTCCACGTGGGGGAAAGAGACAGTAAAATAGCGATGAAGAAACAGAAATAATTGTGCTCTCTGCAAAGTAGGAAAGAGGTGGTCAGACACATAAAACAGCTTGGTGATAATTTGCAGCGACAGTTTTATGTTATTTAGTACAAGGATTTCTCTTCATGTGACTTAAGATGTGTAATTTGTATGTTGGTTGTATGTGTCTTTAGCTACTGAAAGCAACTTTCGAGTTGAGATAATCTTAGGTATCTGATGGAGATAAATTAACATCAAACGAAGAAGTAAAGGTTTACTTCGAGTCATAATCAAATAAGGCTCCACAGCTAAAACATTGTGTTTCCTTCTCTTTTCAGCATGGAATAAACCTTGACTTTTTCCTTTGAAGCCCATGCATGCTGACGCAGCTCCCTACTTAAATTACCATCAGCTGTGTACCTCCAGCTGACCTGTACACAAATATGACGAGAGGAGCACTGAAGACTTGAAAAAGCTCTCGCATTAGACTCTTTTGTGTTTGTGCTTTTGTGTTTTTGTTGTTCCCCAGATTTGTTTTTAATGTTTTGTTTTCTTTTTCTTTTGAAGTTGTTGCATTTGTTTTTTTTTCATAGTTGTTAGACTACTACAGGGATTTACCTAGGTTCCTGGAAGACTTCACGTTTTGTGTTTGTTGTGTTTTCGGGTTACAACATTTTTTTTTTTCTATTGATAGGACCCCACGCATTACTGTGGGACTAGTTAACTTTAGTTCTTACATTGTACCTGAAATTACCACATAAACTACTACTCTGTTTCCCTTTTTTTAAAAGGCACAAGTGAAGTCTGTTTTTCCTTGCTGTTGATTGGTAGCTACAATGGGTCAATTGCAATAAACTCCGCTGAAATTTGTCAGCAGCTCTGTACTAAACCTGTTCTCAATTGCATCAAACCTAAAATAACAGCTGCTGCCCATTAGATGTTACTGCATTAGGAGTCTAGCTTAAACCACCTCTTCATAGGTTTTAAGCAACTCAGTAGCAGACTAAGCAGAACAATTGATCACATTAGAACTGTCTTGAATGTAATGGAAATAATGTACTCATTAAGTAACAAGCTTATGCACCACTTGCTTGAAAATTATTTTTATATTTAACTAAAATTGCTTTCCAGATACCACAAGTATTGACAATGAATGTTATCAATACTCATTTTTATTAATAAAAGTGTTATTTACTAATAATTAAGTTCCATGTATATCTTTATTAGTAGCTGTATTACAAGTAATGCATATATCGTCTTTATTATAGTTAGTTTTCAGTTATCCTGGGGAGGGAAGAGAATGGAAATTAAGGAAATACAAATTTAAAGGGCTTAAGTCTTCAATGTGTTCTGTAATAGCTGTGTGTTGTCATATCTGTCATATCTGGGTGTTAATTTAGTATATTTGATGTATTATTTATTGTGATTTGACACTACACTTGTATTTGACACTACACTACACTTTTCAGGAGAAAGCAGTACGATTTTTTTTTAACTTGAGGGTACAGAAATTGTATTGTACGGCCAAATGTAAGGTTACGTTAAGAAACCCTTATTGTTACCTTTTGCAATGTTATTTATTTAAGACAGTTCTTCAGAATAGTGTCCCTTATGTATCTGTGACTGTGGTCCAACAATAACGGTGGTAAAATAGCCGGAATGTGCGGGAAGAAGATGGAGATGGAACAGGAGGCTTATTCAGTCGATAGAAAGGTTGTGTAGGACTGAACACACTGTGGTTATGGTATTGGGTTTAAGAGCATTACGATCCTACAGTCTCCTGATCCGTAATCAGATGCATTATCCAATGCGTCACTGGAACCTTGTACCGCATTCCTCAAGTGCACCACTGTGAGCCTGCGCCGCTACAATAATACATCGCCCCAGTCCAAATTTTCTCAATTAGGTGCAGGTTTTCTATGTGTATTTAGTTAATAAGTCTTTCATTTTGTCTGTTTTAAAAATTGCATCTCTTTAAAACGCTGAAATTCACACATGAGGGAATTCAAATGAAAGAAATCACAGAAAAGATATCGCGCTTAAAAAGAAATCTAGAGTGGAGACGCTGGTGATAGAAAACAGAGCTTCATACGATGCATGAGATGCTTTACCTCTGAACTAAACTTGGCTCTTTAATCGTGTTAGGAAAAGTGAATAGTCAACAGTGTACATTTTAAAAATCAAAGCAAGACAATGAGACACGAAGAGAATTCGGAACAGGAGCCTCTCCTTCATTGTTTAACGAGCTTTTGATGAACGCCTAAGTGAAAGACAAATTCACTATTTTCACTTTGTGATTAAAAAACACTTTTATCACACATTAAGCACTCCTGATGGCGTCGAATAGTTCTCTTTTCTACCCTCATCATTTGAGGATCCCCAGCTAAAGTATCTTTTTAAACTACAACAAAATTGCAATATTTTGAATAATATTTAAGTTTACATAGTCACATTCCCGGTGATATTGACTTAGGCGCTCAATTAGTAACTTCTTGTAGTTTGACTTGTGCCAAAAGTTTGAAATCTGTGCAACTATCAGGATGCTTAAGGACATCCAAAGAAACCCCATCACATTTAGGGGAGACGGTGTTGAGGTCGGATTATTTTGAAATGCGTCTCTGGGGACTTTTGATTTACCAATGTTATGTTTAACTGAAGGATACGCTGACTGACTGTGCCATAGAAACTAACGCACGTCACCTTTTTTCTACATTCACAGGTTTTTGGCTAAAGACAAAAAAATCGTTTTCGTTTCCTTGCCAGCTGGCAGCAATTCCTCTGCACTGACAAAACAGATGAGTATTTTATCTTTCGCAATTTGTATGGATTTTTTTAAAAATAAGTTGTTCCAAAAATTAAATGAACACTTCCATTAAATTTAATGTAGAAGCATGTTGCTGTCCATAATGATAAAATGTGCGGCAAGACAGGAACCAGTGGGATTCAAACCCATGGTCTTCTGCTTACTAGGCAGGTGCTTTAACCAACTAAGCCACAGCATTCTCTTACCTTACTGTTAATCCCACATCAGCAGGGTCAGCTTGTCGGCACGCCTGTCTCCATTTGGTGGTTTGAGCTGACGCTGCCATGACGTTCCCATTAAATGCGACCGAGAATACTCCAACCGGCGCGCCGCTTCGCCTGCTGTCGGAGAACTAAGCCATGGCACTGGCATCAGATTTCCCTTTAACAGCCACTTGGACACATCTCAATTGCTCTGAGACACCTGCATTCAGTGTGCGCTGAGCCTGCTCGCTGAGCAAGTGACGAGAAATGGCTTATGTCCAAGGAGCTCAATTTGCTTTTTATGTCCACTACAGCCGGCACTGAAGCGCAGCACAGGCTCTGTGGTTTGACATCTCCCAAGGTAAATGTTGAAATTGTAGGTGGAAGAGGAAAATTACCCTTGAGTATTGGGAAAGAAGCCAACTCATGTCCGGAGGGGGGCAAAATGCGTACGGAGGTGGCCTAGTGGTTAAGGCAATAACCTCTTAATACATTATACTCTGCACAAAAAGGTTCGAACCCCACCCTCTTCAAGAAAGGGCTTTGACATATTTTGACCTTTTTAAACTTGGTGTGCTTTTGTTTCGTTTGTTCGCTCCTTTCTACAGCAGTAATATTTCTATAGGTGTATGATCATGGTAGGCTGACAGCAGGAACATGTGGCCCACAAGCAGTGACAATATCAGAGGTGTCTGCAGTGTGTTGCTTTGTGAGCATCGATAAAATAACTTGACATGGAAGCAGGTGTGCCTGCATTAATACAGCTCCATCGAGAGGAAAAAAGTAACACAAGAACCAACTTAAATTCAACAGCACGTTTCTGCAGCTGAAAACGGAACCTACTCCACGTGATGATTGAGCTCACAACCTTGGTATGACTCCACTACAAAAGCACCACAACCTGACCAATTGCGCTACTGGAGCAGCACAGCACAGTAGCACATTTTTCTCAGTGCACTCAAACAGTGCTTCTTCCCTAACCTACCAGCTTCAAGACTTTTTTAAATTGATCAAAGATTCATTGGAAAAGGTTTGTCGATGGGTCAGGTGGGAATCACACCCGTATTCACTGCTTGCAAGGCAGCTATGTTCATCATTATACCCAGGACTGGCGCCAGGGGAATGATCTGTAGGGGGGGTCTGAAATCCTGAGGGGGGCAGTGATATTTCGGTTTAAACGGAGCCGTTGCAACCATCCAAGTGAATTCCTGCAAGCATGCCACTGATTAGTATTTCATGTTAGAAGATAACGACAAGCAATCTGGTATTTAGTGATGAAGAACAGTTCCACGTTCATCAGAACTCAAGTGATTATTTTTGCCTGGAGCATCAACCATATGTGTTCATTTTTGCAACAAGATCAACGGTAACGAGGATCTGAATCATTAAGAAATCATTGTAAAACCAACAGAAAGTACAAACTTCTATAACTACAGTCCTAGTTATATAACGATTGTAAGTATAAGGATAAACTACTGCAAGCCATTGGTCCACCTGAGCAAATAAGGTCATAATAATGTTGACACCCCAAAACATAGACACTATGTAACGTGCTGTTCCTGGATGGATAGCCCTCCTGCACATCAAACAGTCTGATGTAGTAACTGTGAATTCGGGGTTAGTATAGTTATCTGACTATTGACAAAGTACAACTATTTTTTTATGGCACAAGTTAAGTAAGTGAAAGTGTTCAAAAACTTTTTGTCCAAACCTTTTATCCAAAACTGAGGGGGGTGGGACTGTTCAGTTGAGGGGGCGATTTTGGCATGCCAGTAATATTTTCACAAAACGTCCAAGAGTTACGAAAACACTTACTTTGTGTATAAAGTACATTGTGTACACACTGTAAGTTCACAACGCGAGAAATACTGCTCAATATGGGATCCTGTCCAGGAATATCAGGGCTGTAAGGGGGTCAGATCTATAAATGTAGTAAACACATTAGTGGAGACAGTGTGTCTGCTCTCTGTATGAGAGCTGGACAGGAAGAATAATCTGTGGTCTGGGAAGAAGAGACCCTCGTTGGAAGAGCGGCGCTTCTCACAGGAGAGAATGAAAAAAAAATTTTTTCAGGGACGCTGATTTTTCTCCTTGGGGGAATTAAAAGCACTTATGGGGCGTGACCTCGTGGTGCAACAGTAGTGCATCTGCTACCCCATCAGAAAGTTGTTTGTTCAAATCATGTTGAGATCGGCTGATGTATGTTCAGGTTCAGCTGGTGCCGAACCCAGAAATTACACCATGCAGTCCAGTTTTATCTGTACACCACATAGATAATCTAAATGAAATAACAGAGCAGTACAGAACACGCATTCAAGAAATTACACAGCAAGTCATTTTGAACACGACAAGAGAAAGGGCACACTGCACATCCGTGAAACATCACGTCCGACTTTAGAGACAGTTACATCACAGAATGGAAGTTTCAGGCCCCTTTTTCATTACAGGTTCAAACTAACTTGAAAGTTACAGAGTTTCAGGTCACTTTTGTATTGTAAAAGTGTCTGAAGCCTGTAAATATAATTTGCCCTTTTTTAAATTGTGGATGAAATCCAATCCCATGTACCAAGACCTTACAGCATATTCATGTTAATTAAAATGACAAATGCTATTGGCCATTAGCTGGTGCTTTTTGTAACGATTTGCTATTTCATGCTGGAAAGAAGGAAACCTGACCAACGTTTGCTTTCAGGTGCGGTTCATTCACATAATGGACATCTATTTCTGAGGAGCCTGATTTAAAATGATTTAAAATCACACAAGAAGTCGAACCTACAATCTCATGATGCAAAATCAGACGCGTTATCCATTAAACCACTGGCCAATCATGTAACTGAATTGCACCATGGTGAGTTCAGCGTTGCAACTAGTAATACACCATCCCATCTAAAATTTCTAAGTGAGGAACGTGTTTTCTACATTTTTATCAGTTTTAAAATATCATCTCTTTAATACAGACAAAGGGTTTGTGTGTCACTTTGAAATTCTGATTTATTTAGAATTAAAGAAAAATATGTTTTCTTCAACAACGCAGTGAAATTATGACATCTTCACTCTACTTCTCTCTTGTAGTAAAGCAGACCTTGCAGTGTGAGCATTTGCTACAGTTAATTAGGTCATATATCATGTTAAATCACTTCTTCAAAACCAAACATTTCCTGGTGCACGTTTTCTCCATGAAAAAAATACATTTTCCCCTTACATGCTTTCTCGTTTTTTTTCCATCAGAGTACAGAAAGAAGAAAAAAGGGAAAAGCAGTGTCGCAAAAGAACTCCGTCACCCTTGGGAGATGTCAAGCTCATCGGATATGAAAAGTGCCCACTAAAAGCAATTTCTCTTCATTTATCTTAGCTTCAGGGCTGCTATTATGTGTGAGGAGGCAACTAGCTCAGCCAGCAGACTCAGCGCTTACTGAATACAGGTATGTTTTGAGTGTCATGCTGATCGTCTTATAAATGCAAAAGAAACTTTTAAAGCTGATAAAGTAATTTGCATGTGGCTACAACAGCCCTGGAAGAGAGATTTTATCAGTTGCACATAATCAGTATTTTTTACTTTTTGTGCAGCACTGGAAATATATTTTTTACGTTTTCTTAAGAAGATCTCATGAAGTATTGCCAGGACCTACCTTCAGCACTCAATAGCGATATTAATGGAGTAGAAATGTAAGATAAATTGATGATCTGAGCTAAAATAGTCCTTACGCGCCTCCCGTAACAGTGTTCGTATTCATAGCAAGTGATATTCTTTTTCAACCCCAAACGTTGCTATTGCATTAAGCTTTGTGCGACCGTTAGAGGTTTCGGTAGCTTCTGGAAAGCGCACTTTTCCAAACTGAAACCTATAAGAACATTATTCAAGGTATACCATGTCCTGGAATATTTCATCGGGACTAGGATTAATTTCAATGGAAAGAACTTCAAGATTTAACTGAAATATTAAAAGAGTAGGAATGCATTTAAAATAGAAAAAATCAGTTCAGATGATATTTAATTTTTGAGAAATGGGCACATACTGTACATCAGCTCAGTGAGCAGTGCGAGGTGCTCTCCTGGAGATGATGTTAAATTAGTTAAAATCATGTGATAGTTGAAAAAGCTTAATACTTAGTGAAACAGCCAGCACAAATGGTTGCGTTTGTGATTATGTCACTTCTCTACTATAGCAGCGTCGATAAAAGACCCTCTGAAAGCAGTAAAGCACTGCACAACTGAATTCGTTGCTATTTGGAGAAATCCACAAACTCGTGTTTTTCATGTGCTTTAAAAGACAGCCATACTCACCGACAAAATAACGACACTGCAGCTGATTTTTTCCGAAGCACAGTTGACCTTTCTGAGCCAAATGATGAAGCTCACCCAGTGAATACTATAGCAGAAGGTGGAAGAAAGTGAGACTTTGTAACTACTGCAACCACAGGAACAACTGCAAGAAGCAGAATCAATTTCCCATCGAATGGTGGTATTGTCTGAGGTACGAGATCTGAACGTGTGCAGAGAATCCCACAATCTCTTCAAAACTTGGACAAAGTATTTCTGATGGAGCGCTGTGCGCAAAGATTGAATAAGCTTTGCTCCTGCCGATGATTCTGCGTGAAAAAGCACAGCATTCAAGTTTCACAGACAAATGCACCATGCCTACAAAACCAATTTTAAAAACAATTGCGGCACACTACGACTCACACTGACTCAAAAGTGATCACGGCAGATGTTGTTCCCTGCATAATGCTGAAGGGATCAAAGAGCATTGCTGTTGGGAACACAAAATGAGGCTTTTTCATGCCTTGATGTTAAGCTGACAAAGACTATCTTGAAACATCTAGTTCAGTCTCTCGACAGACTGTCAAGCAAAGCTTTTACCCATTGAAGTCGCAATAGAAGGAAGGTCTTAACCCACCAACACTTAGCAGCGGCAAGATTCAAACCTAACCCAGCGAAGAAAATGGAGCACAAACCCAGCACATAGACCACCCAGCCACACTCCCAACACCTTACTCTTTTGGAGAACGTCGGGTGGGTTCAGCTCTTGTTGTGCGACGCGTGGAAATGACTGCATCTTCGTTTTCCGAGATGTTTCCTATCACATCTTTGTCAGCTCTGAATATAGTGCTTCTTTGGAGCAGGCTCCAGACCTTTTATTTTATTTATAAAGGAGGGCGCATTCAGGAACATGTAATTCCTGTTTTAGAAATGCTTTGGGCGGTGTGTTTTATATAATGCACAAACAGTATTCTGATTGTATACTGTAGACCTGTGTAGCAATCATACAGGATGTGACTGGGATTCTGAAATGTTTCTTGAAAAGGTATTCAGGGCTGCTTGAATCTATAATAAAAAAGTGACCCGAAACTTCCAACCTTCCAATAACTGATGTCGCTCTCTCTCCCTAAACCTGTACGTGATGTTTTGCAGATGTGCAATGTGCCTTTACTCCTGTATTAAAAACGACCTCTGTTGTTGGGCGGAGTTGAAGGAGAACTAACTGCATAGAAAAAGTACGTAACAATAAAATATTTCTGCGCGTGAAACACATCAATCGTTCAGCATTTCTAAAATGTTTAATTGAATTGACAAAGAAATCCTCTCCTTAAACTTCGAAAAGGATTATCTGTTGAGCCAGCAGACGAAACACTGCAGGTGCCTGTTTCTCACAGGTGTTTGAAGTTGTGGATAACATTTAGCAGGTTTGTCACCGTTGCTTAGCTGGTTAAGATGCCTCACTAAAAACCAGGAGACCCTGGGTGCGAATCCCAGCAGTATCTCTTCGTAGACAACAGGTCACTCATTGTCAATATTTATGGAGCTTAATTTAAAGACAACAGGAGAAGCATGAGTTACAGCTTTCTGTAGCTGTTTTATATCGCAATGGTGAGTGCATTGGACTTCTAGGCCTTGATTGAATGAAGTCATTCAAAGGTTGTGGGTTCGAGTCCCACCAGAGTCATGTATCATTTTGATTCAACCTTTCAAAATCCTCTAGGGATTGGTGTTGATCAAGTCAAATAAAGGACTTCTTAAGAGTCCACAGTTGAAAATGAACCAGCAGCCACAAGAAAGAAATTAGCAGCGGACTGTGATCACATTACTCCTGTCCTGGAGTCCTTGCACTGGCTTCCTGTCAACTTCAAAATCCTCATGTTCACCTATAAGGCTCCCCATGGCTTGGCACCTCAGTACCTGTCTGGGTTATCGCCCTACTCCCCACCTCACAACCTTCGCTCTTCTAATTCTGGTCTCCTATCTGTTCCCCCGTCCATCTACACTCTATGGGTGACAGGGCCTTCTCCTGTTTTACCCCAAAGCTCTGGATCTTTATCACCGAGGATATCAGAGAGTCACCTTCTCTAAACTCCTTCAAATCCAGACTCAAAACCCTCTTCTTTAGAAGAGCCTTTAATGAACTATTCTTTACCCCTCTGTTCCTACTGTATTTAATACCACCATCTATTGTCTCCTCTAACTGTGTATTCTCATCCTGCTTATCTTTTGTATTTTTTTAACTTTATTGTTGTGATTCTGTAAAGCGCTTTGAAAAGCCAGCTTTAAAGGTGCTATATAAAGTAAAGATTATTATTATTAATAATGAACAGTGCATTTAACATTGAGCACATGCGGTCCTTCTTTGCAAAGGATTGCAAAGGTTGGGAATTAGCTTTTCACTCGTGTTGTTGAAGACCATATCCTGGCTTTGTTGCAGGAAATGTCTGGATGCCATCACCAGATCAAGGAGAGGATCATGGTTTTGGGAAGTCTTCTTGATGCCTGACACTGTGTGTTTCCTGGTTGTAACAGGTGTCATTCTGGACCTAAACAACAGAGAACACCGTTGAAATTGCTGAACTGCCTAGCGGACACTTTGTCGCCTTCTTCTGACCTGCACTTAATGCGATTCTCTGAAAACGTGGCACATTATATCTGTGCTACCTTTATGGAGGGTGAGCACACTCATAATAATAATAGATTCGATCACAAGCATCTAAAAATGAGCATGAGAAAATGACATCACGCTATAAGGCTGAATGGCACAAATTCTCCTGTTCCTTCTGCAGCAAATGTGTGTTTTTTGCTTCTTAACACTGAGATAGTTGGAGATATTTGGCAGCAGTGGGATTCCAACTCACACCCCCAAAGAGACTAGAGCTTTAATCCAGCTCTAAATTAAAAACTGGGTGACTTGTAAGGGCTGGTAGGAAAGGAAAGGAATAAATGCTTCTTTTTTGGACTAATTCTTTATCTACTAAAAGAAGGAAAGATATATTTGATTATTATTTTTTCACCAGTTGTTTTGATCAAATTATTGTAAATAAGTGCCATATTAAGGTATAATATGTACATGAACGTCATGTCTGTGTCGATTATGGCAGCTGAGTATCGCTGGAGGACAGTTCATCATGAGTGGGTAAGCCTGCATAATGAGGGAGAAGAGATTGGCCTCTCTAACAGTGTCCAGTGACACTAACCTTCTGTCCTACTGTTCTCTGCTAATGTAGAGGGTGAATGTTTATTTAGGTGAATGTAAGGTTTCATTCTTGTAAAATATTTCCAAGCCCTTTTTTTGTTGCTGAAAATTAATCTTGTGCATTTGAATGAATTCCGATATTGTCACCTAATTCTATACATTGTTTCATCAGACTAGAACATTTAGAGGAGCTCAATTGCATTTATGAATTGCATAGTGATAGTATTTCTTTCTGTTTAAATACTTCAGTCAAAAATGTAAAGAAGGTGCTCCTGTTTTCACCATTATAAGAACTGTGATGCACCAGTAATATTTACTCTTATAAAAGTATTGTAATTGTATTGTTCTGTTCTGTAACAATCTTGAGTGACACAAACCTTCTGTTTTACTGCACTACACTTCTCCAGAGGCCAGTTCAGCACACAAGGATCCTCAGTCAAACAAACACTGCAATCGCTTGATAAACGCCATTTCTCATCCTTTCTCTTAGTGTCGGAGCTACTATTTTATGCAACGGAGGCGACGTGACAATGAAATCTTAAAGAGAGTCTTCATGAAGGTGTGCGTTGGCAAGCTCTCCACTGGCAATTGACTGGGCTTGTGAAGAAATCAATCTCATTCAACAACCATACAAATTGCACAGCTTAAGGCACATGAAGTGAAATCTGTGAGCTGATTGACACAAAACAATGTCACTTCACATTATCTGCAAAGTTGTTTTGCTTGTCTGACCACCTCTTCCTACTTTACAGTGAGCACATATATTTCAGTTTCTTTCCCCCATGTGGAGATGTGTCCACTGCCAAAACTGCTGTCTGATTATTTAAATAATCTGTAAAACTGTTACATGACTTCATCTAATTGTAAATGTATAAGACGGTCTATGAGACATTTGTGAGAGTAGCTGAATCCCAGGGCTGGTATGGAATCACACACAGACAGGTCTTCTGTGTGATCTGAGTCCCACTGCTCAGAGCTACAGACTGGTCAAATGGTCACTATTGTAGACACGACCATCGGACCATCGGCTACAAATAATCAATATACTGATCATAGAGTCACTATTGGTGTTTATTACATAAATACTATATATAAATAATAAGATAATTCCACACTCATATGTGTTATAAAACATTTATAAACATTTTGGGAGGCTGACATACAGTAAAGAAAATAATACTGAAGGGCTGGAAGTCCTGGAAAGCGTTAATAGAACCTTTTTGCTTTCGACCTGGATCAGAGCCCACAACTGCCAGATCAGTGACCCCTGAGCCCAGTTCACAGAGAGGAGAACCAGGAGCTCTTTTATGTCTCTAAGAGGGCTGGGAGGAAGGATAAAAAAGGGAAATGTGACATGAGTCAAGGCTGTTCTGTCTGATATTGTTCATGTAGCAGCACTGATTGTCTGAATATCTTCTGGTTCTGGATTGTGAGGATAGAGAGCAGTACGGAGTTGAGATCCTGTCTGAGTGTGAGTCTGAGCTGTGAATCTGACTGAGAAGAGAATAATGATTTTTTATTCTGCCTGAGAATTTTCCTGAGAATTTTTCCTGAGAATTTTTCTTCTTTTCCAAGTGGTGTTACATCTCCTTCAGATACTCTGCACAGACTGCCAGAGTGAGAGAAGAGGAGAGAGAGATGGACAGATAAGAGCACATACAGCAAGAGACATATACGTCTTGATTTACTTTGAAGCAAGTGTTCATTTCTTTTCTGGAACAAGTTGTTTCTGAACTTCAAGAAATTCATACAACTTCTGAAAGATAAAATACAAATCTTGCTTCTCAGGACAGAAGAAATGCTGCAAAAAAAATGCCAGTGATTTGTGAAAAGCAACGGGAATGTGTCCTTGTGCAGCTGTTAAACAAAGGGCAGGTGGGTCAAACGCACTCAGGGATGCGCTTCAGATTGTGATGATGTAAACATAATCTCCGCTTAAAATTGAAGGGATTTCTTCGCAAACCCTCTTGAATGTTGCAGGAAATATTCGTGTTTTACTCGTGTGCAACTACAACAAGTAAACAATTAAGTACCTAAGTCAATGTCCAAGAAAACCATCTTCACGTGTGGAATTTTTCTTTAACTGGCTGTTGGGAGAATTCATTTATACACCCGTTGTATCCTTAGCAAAAATATTTTAAAATTAGAACACAGATTTGTTGGAGAACTTGACAATCCTTGACAATCATTATTAATCATTATTAATTAACATTATACAAATGTGCGTTGATATTTTTAATATGTACCTTAATTGTAATATATATATATACATAATTGCTTTGATATGGATGTTCATTTGAAGGAATTGAGGAAACTATGAAGGATCGCAGAACAACCAAAGATACACTTGGGCATCTGCTATTGGTAAAGATGAAAGAGTACCTTAAGTGTAAAGCTTGCATACACACGAGAGAAAAAATCAGTTTTAATGCACTTCATTAAACTGCTGGTGTGCTTATCAATCGTGCATAAAGCGTACATAGCAGAGGATGGTTTCGATCCATCGACCTATGGGTTATGAGGCCAGCACGCTTCCGCTGCGCCACTTTGCTGACAGCTGTCATATGGCGATTCAACACAACTGCTCTATCTTTGCTTTCTAAAAGTGCGCCCGAGATGAAAAGTCTAAACGGTAAATGCAGACGTCACTTTGAGCACTTGGTCTTTTATAGTACAAAACATCACCCGCTGCTCTACATGGGCGTGTCTTCAATATCGTTGAGAACCAAACCTTCTGCTTTCCGAGGCAACTGATTCTTTCGTCGTTAATTCCCAAATCTTCAATGAGAATCAGTGAAACGAAAATCAAACACATGTACACACTCGCGTCCTAACCTGAAAGAAAAATCTACACCCACTTTATAATACTGAAAATGATTCAGGAAGTACAGCAAAGTTCTAAAACCAGCGAATGCATCTGCATACATAAAATGTCAATTTTTCAAAAGTAACATCTTCAGCTTTGAAAGATTGTCATCCATATATTTTCGTTTTTCTCTTTTTTTACATAACACGCTTTCGAGAAACAAACTGTCTTTTAATTAAGGCTTCATTAGAAAATGTGTATCTTGGTTTGCTAAGTTAAAATCGGCACATCCCAGTGGGCAAAAGATATAGAATATACGACTATTAAACGCATACCTTAGACGTGTAAATGTGCTCCGTAACTGGTCTAGAATGAAATTCTAATATACGTATATCGTTATACGTCAATTAGACATCTATGATTATATGTTTATTATACATAAATGGTTGAAGTTCTATTATACGGATAAATTTAGAAGACTATAATACATATATAGTTAAAGGTCTATTATACATCAAAGAAAGATTTTTATAGGTGTAGAAACTAGTAAATAAAGCCAATGATTTATTTTAGAAATGTATTCTTAAAATATACAAATATTCACACATGAAAAATATAGTTCAAATTATAGATTATATACAATATTGTAATCAACAAATGTCTAATCATCATAAAAAACACAACTAGTAAACTTCAGTTACAAATCCTAGTAACATGGCAATATATATATAGTAATGACAAACACAAACTAATTACATGAACGCGCTAATATTTAATTCAAAACCACATTTCGATTCAAATATAAATTTTAAAATTTACAACTTCTTTATTTCCACGAAAATATTATTAATGTAGCACAAACGCTACTTTCTAATAGACAGAAATAAACTGTTTTGTGTCTCATGGTGATCCTCCTCTCCATACTAATGAAATGTTTAATATGATCCCTCGAGAATAAAAAAGGAGTCAATTTCCGACTGGAATGATTGATGCCCCATCAAACATTTTGTAATATCCCTGGAAGTTTATACAGTAGAATCCTGGTTCGTGGCTTAAATTCAAGGTAAACAAGACTAAGGAAACGAATTGGAAACTTGATGTTGAAGTGGGATTTAAATCACCCGGAACATTTCACTACATTGGGCAGTATGTGCCAGAGAGTAATTTTTGATATTCCTTCGATAGCTCAGTTGGTAGCGCGGAGGACTGTAAAGAAATCAGTGGGGTATCCTTAGGTCGTTGGTTCGATTCCGGCTCGAAGGAAGGTGTTTTTTGTGTACTTTAATCAAAGAGTTAAGCTCTTTAAAAAAGGAATCTGTTTCAATCAGACATTGATCAAAAGCTCAATAAACGACGATGTAGAGGTTCCTGTTCCGAATTCAGCCCACGTCTGATTGTCTTGTTTTGGCCAAGATCTGATCTTTGAATTAAGGGACTACACTGTCTGCTTTGTAATCCAAAAATGCATACCAATGTCAAGTTTTTTTGTAGATATAAAGGTGTTCTCTGTTTTCAAAGGATAGGTATTTAATTGGCATAATGATTTGGTATTGATTTTGTATCGTTGTACTATAAAGTTTATGCTTTCTGTGTTTTTATCGTATTGTGAACTTATTTTTTAAACAAATGCTTACAAAGGCAAACACGGCACACATCTGTTTATACCAGTGGTGAATTGTACATTTTTATTAAGTACAAGCTACTGTGCCCTTCTGGGAGTATAACAGGTTCGATATAAAGTGGCAAAAATATAAAAGGGGAAAATACCCCAGACTGCGTGTAAAGCCCTCGTTGTGACTGTTTTAGATTAAAATGGCGTACTGTGCACGAAATGTTGCAGAAACACAGTCTGATATTTTGATAATTATTATTTTAATAATTTGATCAAATTGAGGCCCAGGATCCAAATCTTCAGTTCTGATTTTTTTAAGTGATACCTTTCCTTCCTGTCGTGGAAGTCACACGATATGAGCAATTGTTTTTTTTTACGTTACGATCCAAAGAGCCTCAGACGCACTGTAACCAAACCAGGATGGATTGTGCTGGGAGCCGGACTGAGCTCATTCTCACTCCCTGTGCTAAAAACAGAATTTACTCTTCCCCGAGCATCGTCTACAGCTGCTGGATGGTGTTCTGCGTCTTACTGCTCCGGCAATTACTTTGACGAAAGACAGCTCACTTGGGCGCTTTTAACTTTCTCGCAGCTACGGGCGAGACTGATGCTCGCGATATGAAGGCACCCGCTGGTACACCTTCTCTAACTTTCACAATCGCGACAGACTTCGCTTTTAAAAAAAAAAGTAGATATAACCCTATAAAACCATTAGCTTTCTCAGTTTTTACATTAACCTATTTTCAATCAAAGTTTGATATTTTTTATTGCATTTTACATCATAATAATAATAATAATAATAATAATAATAATCATTATTGCTTACACTTATATAGCGCTGTTCTGGATACTCCACTCAATGCGCTTTACAGGTAATGGGGACTCCCCTCCACCACCACCATTCTTCTGAATGATCACAGAGAGTCAGGACCTCGGTTTTATGTCGTAGCCGAAGGACGGCACCTGTTTACAGTTTAGTGTTCCGTCATTGTACTGGGGTATTAGGACCCACATGGACCGCAGGGTGTGCGCCCAGCGACAAAAACCAGACGTGTGTCAGGCTCGGCTGCGAGCAGGACAATGACGTCACGGGGACAAAGTAGAGGAAATCAAAACGGTTCTATAAAAGACCTGTGTCAGCTGTTGGTTTGCAGTCTGGACTCTAAATCATCTGATCCGATTTTAAATCTCTCTAATACCTGAGCTGCGGCTTCTTCCAAGTATTTATTCGTATACTTATTATGTGTAAGTGTATAAATGAAACCTTTCATATATTGTTCAGTTTAAATCAAAATGCTTTACTAATACAAGAGAGAAGTATAGTACGAAGGATGTGACAAATTTATGATTTCTTGGAACAAAACGGTTTTTATTTGCATTCGAAATGAAGTGGAATTTTAGCGCAACACACAAACCCTTTGTCTTTTTTAGAGAGTGATTTTTAAACAGACATAAATGTAGAAAACGTGTTTTTTTAGCACTACAATAGCAGGGTCAGTGGCGTAATGAATAATGCGTCAGGCCTCGCGTTAGAAAATTATAGGTTGGACTGCCGTCTGCCTTGTTGCGTTTATACCACTTACATTCTTTTATATAAATGAACTGCACCTGAAAGCTATAGAAAACACTTTGGGTAAGTTGTCTGCAGCCTCATGCGAATTTCGACAACTTACCCAAAACACTGCACTATCTGGAGATCAGCTCCAGCTCTGAACTCAATTGCAATGAAAAAACTTGCGTAACAAAACTGGAGAACAGCTGAACTTGTGCTCAGTTCGGTGATGAGGGTTCAGAACTGTCGTTGTTGTAATTAGCACGAACTGCACAGGCTCTGAATCAGACCATGTCAATTAGTCTGATCAGTGTAGGACACGTTAATGTAGAATTATTAATAGGTTTATTAGTTAGTTGTAGAATGTAGAATTATTAATAGGTTTATTAGTTAGTTAGTTCAGGTTTACCCACCTGAACTAATGTAGAATTATTACTTGGTCTGTCTCTTGTTTGTATGTAAATGAATGTCTCTGACAACTTAATGTTAGTTTTATGATGTAGGTCAGGCATTGACATATGCACGAGTATACGACATGTCTCACTCCTGATTCAACTCATGTTCTATAGGAGATTGGCGATTCCTCCTGTTTCTCGTATAACCATATCAGAACAGAAGCCCGTGTTACCCAGCTGTGATTCAAGATCAACTGGCATCTTTATCCCTTTTTTATTCGTGATCATTATTTTCTTTAGTTATGATCAATATTGAACTTTTTCTAAATTAAATGACAATAATCAAACATGCAGGCAGATTTTTTAAAAGTATTCAGAATTGACACGGTGCCCCTTTGGAACAGTCGTCAGAAAATGTGAGAAAATGAAAGTTATGTAAGCTCTCACACAAAGCATTGAAGATTGGAATCTGAGTGTAAAAAAGCTACCCGTCTCCCAATGATAGGCAGGGATACACACCATGACTTAAATAGACTCAGCAAACTTTAACACCTATGATATTATGAGTGCTTTGCACGTGTCGAACTTCAAGAAGGAACTACTACAACAGTTGTGGACATAATTCAATACCACCGGCAAAGTCCAATGCCGGCAATGTCTGAGAAAATAATGTTCACTCATGGAATTTGGTCTTTGAATGGCTGGCGGGAAAATTCATTTATACTCCTGTTGCATCCTCAGCTGAAACATGTTAAAATAACAATGCAGATTTGTTGAAGAACCTGACAAGAATTATTGGGTTAGCACTGTATGTATTCTGGTATATTTACTTTAATTTTAATCTAAATGTAAACATACATGCTGTATAATCTATTGTAATTTTAAAATATGTTAGCTGAGGATGCGAGGGGGGCTATTATACCTTGTGAAACACGCAAGGAAATGTAAAAAAGGCTGGTATTTGAATAAATTTGGCGATCACAAGAAAACCACAATTTATGTGGTATTATCATCAATATCCTTCAAAATCGACGTTCAAATGAAGGATTTGAAGAAACTATGAAAAAAGCAACAGTAGTAGCAAAGGATTTTGATTTTTGCTCTTCAAGTCAGTAAATCGCCGTAGAGTTGCGCCCCTACAAACAGCACAAAGGATGAATCCCACCTCCTTTGTTATTGCCACGTTTGTGCCGGTGAAAGTAGCGTTTGTGCTATTGAAAGCATCTTGGAAAATGAAGGTGCAGTCACTTCCACATGTCATGATATCATTAGATCCGACGACAAGAGCTGAAGCCCCCCAGTCCAAGCCAGCAATGTGAGGAAGATGGGCATGGCGGAAGGTAGCGTGGCCGAGCTGTCTAAGGTAAAGGATTTAGGCTCCAGTCTCTCTGGGAGCGTGGGTTTGAATCCCACCACTGCCAAATGTTAGTGTTTTAAGACATGCAATACGATCAGTAAAAGCTCTTTTTGTTAGTCTGTTGAGAGGCTGCGTGAGGTGTTTAGAAATAGACTTTCTAAAAGACAGGCCGTCAGCTTGACATCAAGGCAAAAAAAATATTTTGTTTTCTCAACAGAAATTCTCTTTGGCACTTTTAGCTTTATGTAGGGAACAACATCTGCCGAGATCACTTTTAATATTGGCTGTGTTAGCGAGCTGCTTTTCCCTTTAAACTTTTACTTCTTCATGCTGAATCATTGGCAGGGGTAAAGCTTATTAAATCTTTTCGCATAGCGCTCCATCAGAAATACTTTCTCCTTGGTCAAAACGGGCACAGAAAGTTTTATAAGGGCAGCCTGTTTTGCACCGTCTAAATAACCGACAGTATGCAAATAAACTTTTTAATAACAGTATTTACAATATAACCCATGTTCAAAAATGCTTTTAGCTTCTTTTAGTCTAAGAAACAGGGGTGTTTTAGCGGATTGTGGTCTTCAATTAGTAAATGCTGAAGTGTTTCCCCGGTCGTGAGCAGATCTGGCTCCATTTAAACAGAATCCTGCTCAGCTCCTGCTTTCACTGCAACTTTTGAATTGAGCCCAAAGCGATAAGCAAGCTGAATTATCAAAGCTCATTAGGTACTAGAGATCACGGTATGTTATCAGGTAAATGCAGTCCCATGTATCCTCCGTAATTTCGAGTAAATACCAAAACACACCATCCGCGACCCACAGCGGGAATAAGCAGGACTTGGTTGTTCAGAGTGTGAGGCAACTATCGCCAGGAGGGGGGTTTAATCCTCGCTCTCGCTACTGTTTGAAATGCCAAAGACGCGTAATAGAGATTTTTGCAGATGTTTTTTTTATGCTCCACTATACATTACAATAATGAAAACAAATCAATTAGAAATATGCAATACAACGTCGGTTCCCGAAAATACAATCTGTTTTACACAGACATCATTGCTTTTGAGGTAATCCAGATTTTGAAGACAACTGCGCTCTAGCTCTGGAAAATATTACTCAAAGGTTGGAAAGTACAACACGTTTGTACGTTTGACGTTTACAACAGGTAACATGGCACTTCTCCAGCAAAGCAACTCAGGTTAGTGAACTACTGGTGTATTCAATGCACCTCCATTCATCCATCACTTGTCAGGGTGGTTGAGTGTTCTAAAGCATCATTCAAAGCGCTTTACAGGTAATGGGGACTCCCCTCCACCACCACCAAAGCACCATGATAAAATACTTGTGTTTTTCTAGCTCTCACGGGTAATCTTGTCTCCAGATCGAGGTTTTGGTTCAAATCCCACTCCTACCAGCTACTCTTTTTCCCTGTTACATTTTTCCCACCTTGATGTGCTCGCTGACAATGACAGGAGAAAGAAAACGGAGAAACTGGTTAGCAGACACATGATGGGCAGGAAGATTCATGAACTATTAGATGTGATTAGCAGAAAGTCAACTATAAATAGACTTCGTGCATTAAGAACTGTTTGCGTTGCCTGTAATCTAGGTAAGATTTATGGTAAGGTATGCATTCAAATGTGAAAGACTATAATAATGTAAAACCAGGAGAAGACTTATTAAAACATCCTGTTTTCCTTGCGGTTTCTAATGTATTTTATTAAATGGGGGCTTTGTGAAATCAACTTTTAGCCTCTTGGAATGCAGTCACTCTCCCCGGTCTAAATACCATTATGTAAAATTAGGAAGCAGCAGTATTTTGATAAAGTGCGGTGTTCCTTTATCACAGTAACACAACAGTAAACAGTAAACGCTAGGTGTTTATAATTACTCGGGAGCAGATCACCCTCAATTTAGAAAAAAACCTTTGCTCGTCCCTTGCTTTCACAGCGATATCTGAATCGAGCCCCATAGCGTTAAGAAAGCTAAATTACACAAAGCTCATATGACATTGGGAGTCACTGTACCCTATCACGTCCTGCTTGCACTGTCCTACTAAAAGATTAGAGGGATCAGAAAGGACACAAACAACCCATGAATCAACGATTTTGAACTTAAGGGTCGCAAGCTCTACCGACTGCGCCTCTTGTTCCTCTATTACAACAGTAAAATTACTAGGGTTGATTCAACATATAGTAAGCTGACCCCCTCCCAGCGACGGCACGGTGGCCAAGTGGTAAGGCGTCGGTCTCGTAAACCGAAAATCGCGGGTCCGAACCCCGTCCGTGCCTCTTTTATTCACCGCCACGTTCCTTTATCTAAGTCGACAAGTAACATGGAAACGTCTCTTCTTGTTACTCTTTCTGTGGAAGCGCACAGTTTCCTGTTAAAGCCAGAACGTATTGCGGAAATCTAATATATGAAATTTGTTAAGAACTTGATTGGCTTTTCACAGAGAAAAACGAGAAAACCTCTTTTTCAGAAGTGGGATTCGAACAAAAAACCCGAAGGGAAACTGTGACGTGAACGCAACGCCTTAGACCCCCAGCCAACTTGCCTGTGGTGTTTATATTGAATTATATGTTTTATGTCTTTCTACTCGTTGATGAGGAAAAAAACTGAAATCATGTAATTAGGGAAATCTATTTTTTTCATGTGGAAAACTAGCACAAGCAAATGTAAAGTTTAGAGCAGCGCTCAATAAAAACGATCAGAAACCTAAAGCGCTACTTATGCGGATCAGTACATTCCCATACCAGTTGTTCTGCAGAAGAAATAAGAATAGCCGAACTGAAAGACGTTGTATTGCATATTTCTAATTGGTTTATTTTCCTGATTGCAATGTATTGTGAAGCATAAAAGCCAGCTGCATCAATCTCTATTACGCGTCATTTTTTGAAGGCGTTTCAAATAGCAGTCAGTGCAGTATTAACGTTTTTGGAGCTTGTATTACATTGTAAACAATCTTATTTAAATAAGTCTAAATTCGCACACTGTTATTTAGACAGCGCAAACCAGTCTGACCTCCTTCAACTTTCTGTGCCCGCTGAGTAGATCTTAAAGCAGCTGCAGCCAGAGTAGCCGTAATGGCAACACCGCGGGAGTTCAGCTTTTCTTATTTCTTCTGCAGAAGCACCGGCATCAGAATATACTGATCCACATAAGTAGCGCTTTCGGCTTCTGATGGTTTTTATTGAGCGCTGCTCTTAACTTTTGAACATTTGCTCAGACTAGTTTTCCCCATGAAAAAAAGACAGTTCCCAAATTACATGATTTCACTTTTTTTCCCCCTATCAACAAGTAGAAATAAATAAAACATAATACAATATAAAAACTACAGACAGGATGGCTGGTGGTCTAAGGCGTTGTGTTAAGATCGCAGTTTCCCCTGGAGACGTTTGTTCAAATCTTACTTCCGACAAAGAGCCTGTCTCGTTAGAGTAGAAACGACAGAATCTCTAAGTAGAAAACATTTCCACAACATCTCGCATTTCACGTGTTTAATGTTAATTGTCTTAGTGGTTGTTTCGGTGAATGTTGGCTCTCTTCTCTTGCAGGGTGACGGCAAACTTCTTCAGAGAGGGAGTCTCCCACGCACGGCTTTTCTTTATCAGGACCGAAGGTAACAGAGACAGACTTCAAACTCAAATGAATTACTTCTTGAGCATTTATGACCGTTAAAAAGCTGAGAGCAGAAGAAAAAGTCATTGGAAATTAAGAAATGTCTGCTGACAGTAATCATAACTCATGCTCAACTACGGACAAGCGTTCCTTGTTAGTACAGTGTTGAGTACCCCCGCTTGTCGCGCGGAAGACCGGGGTACGTTTCGGTGACAGGGTGCTGGTTTAATTTTTTAACAACCTGACTTCAGTTAAAAACTGTGTACTGTTTACTAAGTTTCAGACTAGTTATTGCGGTAGAATATGGAGATCATCTCTAGCTCTGAGCTCAACTGCAACAAGAAGTCGTGATGAACAAAATCAGAGCCCAGCTCAGGTGCTCAGGACTCAGGACATTGTTGTGGTTCTAATTAGCACAACAATGGGATACTTATTGGAAATAGTCCCAAAACAAGCACGTCTGGCAGCTAGTAGACCCCTGTAATAATTTTGCAGTGACAGAACACTTTGAAGATTTGCAATCTATTTAAATATGAATTTTCTAAATTTCAGTTCTCTTTACTCCCTGGCATAACTGAACTCTCACCTTCACATACTAAAGGCATTACATGCATTAGCTGCGATAATGCTTCTAAGAAACACAGAATGACATTTAGTTTTGTTCCTCATTTCCCCCAAGAAAAAAAAAAGGAGTAAATTTCCGCCTGGAATGATTGATGCCCCATCAAACATGTTTTAATATCCCCGGAAGTTTATACAGTAGAATCCTGGTTTGTGGCTTAAATTCAAGGTAAAAAATACTAAGGAAATGAGTTGGAAACAATGTCGATCTGGGATTTTACTCATCCGGAACATTTCACTACATTGGGCAGTATGTGCCAGAGAGAAGCTCCTGATATCAATTCGGTTGCTCAGTTGGTAGAGTGGGGAACTGTAATGGAAACACTTGGGAATCCTTAGGTTGTTGGTTCGACTCTAGCTTGAAGGAAGGTGCTTTTTGTGTATTTTAATCAAAGAGTTAAAATAGTGAATCTGTTTAATTCAGTCGTTGATCAAAAGCTCAATAAACGACAAATCAAAGGCTCCTGTTCCGAATTCAGCTCCCGTCTGATTGTCTTGTTTTGGCCAAGATCTGATCTATGAATTAAGGGACTACTCTGTCTGCTTTGTAATTCAAAATTACATTTTGTAATGCAAATGTCAAGTTTTTTGTAGATATAAAGGTGTTCTCTGTTTTCAAAGGATAGCTACTTAATTGGCTTTATGATTTGGTATTGATTTTGTATCGTTGTATTATTAACTTTGTGCTTTCTGTGTTTTTATCGTATTGTGGACTTATTTTTTAAACAAATGCTTACAAAGGCAGACACGGCACACATCTGTTTATACCAGTGGTGAATTGTACATTTTTATTAAGTACAATATACTGTGCACTTCTGGGAGTACAACAGGTTTGATATAAAGTGGCAAAAATATAAAAGGGGAAAATACCCCAGACTGCGTGTAAAGCCCTCGTTGTGGCTGTTGTTTTATTATTAGATAAAAATGGCGTACTGTGCACGAAATGTTGCAGAAACACAATCTGATATTTTAATAACTATTATTTTAATAATTTGAAAAGTATGAGGCCCCAGATCCAAGTCTTCGGTTCTGATTTTTTAAACATGATATCTTCCCTTCCTCTCGATGTGAGGAATTGTTTTTTTTCACATTGCGATCCAAAGAGCCTCAGACGCACAGTCTAACAGTAACCAAACCAGAATGTATTCTGCGTGGACCCGGACTGAGCTCATTCTCACTCCCTGTGCTGAAAACAGAATTATCTCTTCCCCGAACATCGTCTACAGATCACTTGTGTGCTTTTAACCTTCTCGCAGCTAGAGGCGAGACTGAAGCTGGAGATGTGAAGGCACCCGCTGGTGCATCTTTTCCAAATTTCACAATCGCGACTTCTCTTTTTTTTAAAAAGTAGATATTAGCCCTGAAAAAAGCATTAGTTTACATTAATCGATTTTGAATCAAATATTATATTTTTATTGCAATTTACATAATAATAATAATTATTATTATTATCGCTTACACTTATATAGTGCTTTTCTGGACACTCCACTCAAAGTGCTTTACAGGTAATGGGGACTCCCCTCCACCACCACCAATGTGTAGCCCCACTTGGATGATGCAACGGCAGCCTTAGTGCGCCGGAACGCTTACCACACATCAGCTATCAGTGGGGAGGAGAGCAGAGTGATGAAGCCAATTCATAGATGGGGATTATTAGGAGGCCATGACTGGAAAGGACCAATGGGAAATTGGGCCAGGATGCCGGGGTTACACCCCTACTCTTTCAAGAGATGACCTGGGATTTTTAAAGGCCAGAGAGAGTCAGGACCTCAGTTTTACTTCTCAGCCAACGGACAGCACCTGTTTACAGTTTAGTGTCCCTGTCATAATACTGGGGCATGAGGACCCACATGGACCGCAGGGTGGGCGCCAAGAGACAGAAACCAGATGGTACCGTGTGTCAGGCTTGGCAGCGAGCAGGACAATGACGTCACGGGGACAAAGTAGAGAAAATCAAAACGGTTCTATAAAAGACCTGTTTCAACTGTCAGTTCACAGTCTGGACACTAAATCCACTGAACCAATTTCAAATCTCTCTAACACCTGAGCTGCGGCTTCTTTCGAGTAGTTATTCAGGAGAACATTGTGCTAATCATATAGATGAAACGTTTAATATATTCAGGAGGGTAGCTACGTCAGCATGCATATCTGCAAAGGAACAAGTAATACTGTAGGTTTATTTCATGCTAAAAAGAGAAGAGAGAAAACAAACCTGAAGAAGGTTTCACAGCTGAAACCCTTTCTTGCATAAATTGTAGAACGTGCTGTCACATTTTAGTTGCATAACCACCTCATGACAAATAACCTTTTCAAACCCCTCCAATCTGGCTTCCATCAACTTCACAGCACAGGAACTGCCCTTGTCAAAGTCCCTAATGATCTGCTAATAGCTGCTGATTCTGGTTCTCTTTCTATACTCATCCTTTTTGATCTCAGTGCTGCATTTGACACTGTTGACCATGACAACTTTCTTGTCTTGAGACTGTTTGGAGTTTCTGACACTGTCTCAAATGGTTCAAGTCTTACCTCACTGATCGCTGTCACTTTGTCTCTCTTAATGGGTACAGGTCTGAAATTGGTCTCGTTAAGTCTGGTGTTCCTCAGGGCTCAATACTGGGCCCCTTGCTCTTCAGCATTTACATGTTTCCACTCGGTCAGATTTTAAGATCACACGGCTTCAGCTATCATTTCTATGCTGATGATACTCAAATATACATCCATACCAAACCTGACACTGATGTGGCTGTCTCTGTTCTATTAAATTGCATATCTGACAAAAACTTGGATGACTCAATTTCCTTTATCTTAACTGAGACAAGACTGAAGTCATGCACCCCCCATCAACTTCATAAAAAACAATCCCATAACCCTATCTGTAGATGGTTCTGTACTTGATCTTCAGCCTAAATTGAAAAACCTTGGGGTGATATTCGATTCTGGATTAAGATTCAACCCATGTGTGCAGCATATTGTCAAACATCTTTTTTTCCACCTCAGAAATATCACTGGACTACGCCCTATGTGATCACTAACTGGGGCTGAAAAGCTAATCAACTTTTCAAATGTTCTTGAGAGAACATTTGTGTTCTCTCAAGTTGACTACTGTAATGCTCTACTTGCTGGGGTATCTATACCTACTTTGAACAAACTGCAGTATGTCCACAATTCAGCAGCTAGAATCCTGACCAGGTCTAGTGCAAGTGATCACATTACTTCTATCCTGAAGTCCTTGCACTGGCTTCCAGTCAAATTTCAGGTAGACTTGAAAATCCTCATGCTCACCTATAAGGCTCTGCATGGCTTGGCATCTCAGTAGCAGTTTGATCTATTATCACCCTACTCCCCACCTTCGCTCTTCTAATTCTGCTCTCCTAACTGTCCCCCAAGCCTGTCTTCACTGTATGGGTGACAGGGCCTTCTCCTGTTATGCCCCCGAGCTCTGGAACTCTATGTCCAAGGATACCAGAGTCACCTTCCCTAAACTCCTTCAAATCCAGACTCAACACCTTGTTCTGTAGAAGAGCTTTACTGAACTGGTTCCATTCTTTACCACTCTGCTTCTGCTTTTCTTCATACCACATACGGGAAGTATTCTTGAAAGGGGAACCCTCACAAATATTTCAGTTAATGGGTCTCACTTCCCTTGAATTTCTCCACTCCATTTCAAACCTATAAACCATAAAGAAACAAGGGGAGGCAGAAGGGTCTTTCACAGCTTTATTGAAATGTTGCCATTACAAGGCAAGTGGAGGCAGGAAAGTCACAAGGGCCAGGCTGGAGCCTTCATTCAGGCACCTGGGGAGGAAGAAGAACAATCCAGCTAAACTGCAGGACACCCACCCCTACAGGAGCTCCTCCTGCCAGACCCTACCTGTCCACTGGCCAACATCTCCAAAGTCCTCTGCTCCCTCCACATCTTCACTGGAGCTCTGAGGGTCTCCCTCCTCATCCTCAGTCCAGTCAGCTCCCACATCCAGAGGACCCTCTACTGGTGCCACAGCCACCCGACTGCTGGTCACCAGGCTCCTGGTACCTGTGGAAAAGCAGCACCCAGGAGTGAGGGATCTGCTATACCCAGAAACCCACAGTGATGCTACTCATCTAAACAGTCCCTTTGTCCAGCATGGGATCATTCCTCAGTTGTCCAAGCATGGTTGTCTCTTGGGCAGAGATGCATCCACCAGGGATAGAGAACCAGACCCACCTTCATTCCGGCTGCCAGCACACCTGGACTCACAGCAGGCACAGACCTCATGGTCACCATACAGCTCCTCCCACCTGAAGGAGAGGAGGACAGGTGAGGCCTCCACCTGGCATGTCCCAGAGCACCCTCAGCAGGCTCCTTGCAGAAGTACCTCTTAGCCTCCCTGTTGTAGGTGCAGGACTTGGTCCCTGGTGTTGCTTTAGCAGGAGCCACAGCCATGACACAGTGCATGTACAGTTCAGTCACTTCATGCTGCAAGAGGGAAGGTCACAGCATTAAGGGATCAAGGCCAATAGAGGGACAGAGAAGGACCTTCTGCCATCTGTGAAGTCAAGCTGGCAGCTCTAGGCACTACAGCTGCCACAGTCTGGTTCACATCTAGATCATGGATGTGAAAGCAGACCATGGATCAGTAGAGCAAGAAGGCTGAGCAGCCTTTGAGAGCAGTACCTTCCTGGACAGCTTCTTCTGGAAGAGGAAGGCATCAATTGTGAAGCGGAGCACATCCTTCTGCTTGGAGGGGACAAACCTGGACAGGCAGCCATCTGCCTTGCTGTCCGCCATGCACCTGGGGACAAGGACAAAGATGAACCCCTGCAGGCTCTCGGAGCTCCTGCCCACCTCCCCTCCCAGAAGGGGCCGTACCCCAAGTTGTCGATCACGGGGAAACGGGGCTGGGAGTGCTGGTCTGGTTTCTCCGTTACGTAACACGAGTGGATGTACAGCCTCTGCTCCACTGTGGCAAAGTAGGCAGTGGCCTGGAAGTACATGGGCTGACCCAGGAAGTACTCATCCTTAGGAGAGAGCCGGACCCAGCGGGCTGGAGAGAGAGGCAGCATTACACCTGCACACAGCACCCCCTGCAGGCAGGAGGAGCCACTCACTCAAGGAGCTTACAGTTGGTGGTGAGCAGGACAAAGCTGTGCTTGTTCTTCAGGTCCTTGAAGAAGGTCCTTCTCCTGGCCCAAGTGGGGACATAGCCAACCTTGTAGGAGTAGTGGAACCTGCAGGACAGAGGGGGATGAGGGGCTTCTGGACACTTTCCCCAGTGGCTTCTCAGCAGCAGCAGAGCCCTGCCTACCTGTTGTAGGAGCACTTGACCGGCACAGAGAAGGGAATGAAGCGATGCACAGGTGCACTGGAGGAGGGCGGGGCATAGCGGAGAGTGTTGGAGTACATCAGGCGGCCCTGGACAACCTGCAGGGTTACAGAGGAAGGGATATTCCCAGGAAAGGCAACCCCGACACTAGCCCTACAGCTCACATCGATACACTGCCTGTAGATGAAGCCCCGCTTACTGATCGCTCGGTGCCACACTCATGAAGCCCATAGATGAAGTAGAAGTAATGGCGTGTGGTTCGGCTGACGCTGCAGTTGCCCAAGGTCACCTCCGATGGCCGACAGCTGAAGCCGAACAGGAGCCGACTGACCCTCACGTACATCCTGCTGGAGTCGCACCACACAGCCACTCCTCGGGTGCCCCCGATGGCCGGGCGAGCCGGCTGCCGCCCTCCCTGGGGAGGAAACAGGACGCTCTTGATGTAGGCGGGTAAGGGCCGGCTGCCGGCTTCAGGCTTCATCTTCTCCTTGTCGAAGTAGGGCGAGTACGCGTCTCTGGACACGGGAAGGCGGCGGAAGTCGGGAGCCAAGGACTGCGAGTCATTCTCGCTTGCAGACAGGTCTTCGGAGGGCGCATCTGCCAGGCTCAAGTCCTCCAACTGGGCTGCGTCTTCGAGAGCCGGGAAGTCGGCCTGGAGCGCTAATTCCCGAGAGTCCAAGCCAGCCGGCCCGGCGGAGATCAGTGCGGGGAGCCCGGCTCCTGCGCACAGGCACAACACAAAGAGAAACGAGCGCATCGCCAAATTGACGTCCCGCTAAACTGCTACAGAAGTAAGACAAGTAAACCCTAAACTGTGTTGAAGCAAGAGCATAAAGTATGAACGCGGTGACTAGGTTTTTATACTGGCAGGACCTGCTACCACACACCTGGTCACACTACCGCTCAATCAACACAATCAGTTACACACAGAGACCCGGATTGTTCTCAGCGTCTAATTTGAACCAGTTCCAGTCTGAGGCGGGACTCCGTGAAGCCGCCTGCACACTTTCCCGTGTGTATCTGACCTCAGCGGAGGAGTTCCACGCAATTTCGACAGAATTAAATCACCCACACGTGTAAAATTTGCTCAGATTAATGTATTGTTCAATTAGTTTCTAATTTCCGAGGACAGTGTGTTAAACTCGCTGTCAGACAGAGTACGGAACATGCGACACGTCCGTCCACACTTTCCTTTATCGAGGGGGCTGTTCTATCAACACGTACCGCAATGAAAATAATTTTACTATTTTTCATGTGTAATTGCATGTCATATTAAAATGTGTAATACAAGCATTCCTTTGCTTTCCAGTAAAGAAATACTGATCAGCTTTTGACATGATCTGATAATAATTTGTCTGATTTTCCAAAGATTGCTTTTGCTTCGCAGCACTGAGAACCAATGGAAGCCCGTTTCCGCCAGGGAGTAAAAAAAAAACGCGATATGGTATCTCAGAATTGTGACTTAGAATCTCAGAATTGCGACCTAAAAACTCAGAATTGCGACTTAGTAACTCAGAAATGCGACTTAAAAACTCAGAATTCCGGCTTTATCTCTCGTAATTGCGACTTTATCTCTCACATTTGCGTCTTCGAAATAGCCCATATTTCATTGTCTGTCCTTCTGTTATTGTAACGGATTCGGGTTCCAGGGCTTGTGCCCCCGCCGCTCCCACCCTACTTCGTGTCTCACTGTATTGGTTCGAACCCAGGCCTTGCTAGCTGAGCTAAAGAAGACCTTCTTTTTTAAGTAGAAAAGGACATACAATGGAAATATGTAAAAAGTATAAGTTTCAGATTTTATAATTGTGAATTCCTCTGGATGTGAAGTGTCTATTTCTCTATCTTATATCATATTCTGTCTCCGCTTTTGTATTTCTGGTGTTTCAATATTTTTTTTAAAAAAAGCCCACCGTCCACTATTCCATCCGGGTACTATGGAAGCCTCACTGGCGGAAATGGGATTCCATAAAAAATAATGTAATTAATTTGATTTTTATCAGGGCACTGTACAAGACAAGTCTTCAGGCCTATAGATCCTATGATCTTGTACGATTCATCAATATAGTGTAACGGAACGGCCGACATACAATTTGTAGTTCAGGTGGGTAGCTGCGTCAGCATGCGTAGGCTGCAAAGGAACAAGTAATAGGTTTATTCCATGCTGAAAAAAGGAAGAAAGAAAACACAACGTTTCAGCCGAAACGTGTTTTCTTTCTTCTTTTTTTTTCAGCATGGAATAAACCTATTACTTGTTCATTTGCGACATACAATTTGTACGATCTGGTTGCAGTGTGGTGAGGGCACCGCCCTCCCCTGCGCATAACAGGGATGCTGGCCGCCGGGGCTAAAGAAAGTGTTCTTTAGCTCAGCTGGCAAGACCTGGGTTCGAGCCAATGCAGTGAGGCACGAACTAGAGTGGGAGTATCAAGGGTACAAGCCCTAGAACCCGAATCCGGCATAATAACAAAATGACAGACAATTAAATATGGGTTATTTCGAAGTTGCAAATGTGAGAGAGAAAGTCGGAGTTGTGAGTTACTAAGTCGCAATTCTGAGTTACTTAGTCGGAATTCTGAGATACCATAGCGCGTTTTTTTTAACTCCCTGCCGGAAACGGGCTTTCATACATTTCAATTAGTCTGATCAGTGTAGGACAAGTTAATGTAGAATCATTACTATGTCTGTCTGTCTCTTGTTTGTATATAAATGAATGTCTTTGACAACTTAATGTTAGTTTTTAATTTAGTTTTACGATGTAGGTCATGCGTTAACATATGCACGAGCATACGAAATGTCTCACTCCTGATTCAGCTCATGCTCCATAGGAGAGAAGAGATTCCTCCTGCTTCTCGTACAATTATATCAGAACAGAAGCCCGTGTCACCCAGCTCTGATTCAAGAGCGACTCGCATCTTCAGCCTTTTTTTATTCGTGATCCTAATTTTCTTTAGTTATGATCAATATTGAACTTTTTCTAAATGAAACGACAATAATCAAACATGCAGGCAGATTTTTAAAAAGTTTTAGGAGCTGACAGGGTGCCCCTTTGGAATAGTTGTCAGAAAATGTGAGAAAAGGAAAGGTACGTAAGCTCTCACACACAGCATTAGAGATTGGCATCTGATTGAAAAAAAACTACCTGTCTCCCCAGCATTTAACGGTGCTGTTGTTTTGATTTTACGTATTGTTAGCATTTTAATGAATTGTTAAAAGATTAATACACAAATCGCTAAATAAGAAAACGTAAAAACCCTAGCTTTAAGCAATTGGCCATTCATATTCCTGAATTTTAAATCCCTGTGTTTATCTGTATCCGAATGCCTGGTGCAGCTATTTTGAAAGCAGAGTCTATGATTTACTGTATTGCAGAAGCGTATTGTTGCCACCAAAGAAAAAAAATCCTGAGTTTACAGGAGTGAAAGAGGAAACAAATGCAAACACCGTTTAGAAAAAACACACACGTCTCAGGCCTTAACCATGACAAGGAATGGATTTGAACCTAGACGCGCAGAGCACAATGGATTAGCAATCCAAAAAGTGACTCCTGTTTAATTTTCTTTTCGCTTGCTCGATTTGTAGTACGCTCCTCAATCCTTACAAACGATAAACAAAACGGCTTCATGTGCCACAGCATTCTGCTGCAGGTGCGGTTTGCAACGTGTATTAGGCGAACCCGAATTAAATATTTCAAATATGTGAAGAATTTCATGAAACCTGAAAAAAGATCACAGCCAATGTCAGCAATTCGGAGCCTGTAGGCAGCTTCAACAGAACAAAACGATCTGAAGCCGCAATACTTTCATAGAGTGTATTGTGACACTCTAACCACGTTGTTGCTATTACTGCTACTTCTGCTGCCGTTGCTTTAAACTCTACTCAACGGGCAAGTAAAGTTGTACAAGGAATAGACTACTTTGAGCCGTCCAAATTCCATTATATGAATTTAAGCTTTTTTTATTAATAACAGCATTAGTAACACAATGCGTGCTCAGAAACGTTACTTATTAGCTTATGAAGCAATAGTGTTTCCACAATTTGCGGTCTTCAAAAAGTAAACGCTGAAGTTTTTATACTTCCTTGTGAGCAGATCACCTTTGATTTAGAAAAGGAAAACTTACTCCCCTGTTGGTTTCATTGCAATATGTGAATCGAGATCCAAGCGCTAAGAAAGCTGAAAAACGCAGAAGTCATAAACCCGATTTTAATTTAGATACACATTTTCTAATGCAGCCTTCATTACAAGACAGTCTATTTCTCGAAAGCGTGTTATGTAAAAAAAGAGAAAAACGAAAATAAATGGATGACAATATTTAAAAGATGAAGATTTTACTTTTGAGAAATTGTCATTTTATGTATCTAGACGCTTTTCAACCACTGCTTTTAGAACTTTGCTGTGCTTCCTGAATCATTTTCAGTGTTATAAACTGGGGGTGGAGGTAGCGATCACTTTGTAGAGCAGTTGATAGGCTGGAGCTGTTCAGACTACTCTTGTTTTTTTCGCAAATGCTTCCATCATTTTTCTTTCACGGTAGGACGCGAGTGTGTACATGTGTTTGGTTTTCGTTTCACTGATTCTCATTGAAGATTTGGGAATTAACGACGAAAGAATCAGTAGCCACGAAGGCAGAAGCTTTGGTTCTCAACGATCTTGAAGACACGCCCTTGTAGAGCAGCCTGTGATGATTTGTACTACAAAAGACCAAGTGCTCAGTGACGTCTGCGTTTACCGTTGAAACTTTTCATCCCAGGTGCATAAGCAGTTGTGTTAAACATAGCTGAGTGGCGCAGTAGAAGCGTGCTAGGCCCATAACCCAGAGATTGATGGATCAGAGCCATCCTCTGCTATACACAATTGATAAGCACGCCATCAGTTTAATGAAGTGCATTGAAACTGATTTCTTCTCTCGTGTATGCAAACTTCACACTTACGGCGCACTTTAATCTTTACAAATACGCAGATGCCCAAATGTTTCTTTGGTTGTTCTGAGATCCTTTATAGATTCCTCAAATCCTTCAAATGAACATCCATATCAGCACAATTATGTTTATATATTTTAAAATTAGGGTACATACAACAAAAATATCAATGTACATTTGTTCAGTGCTCATTTAATAATGATTGTCAAGGATTGTCAAGTTCTCCAACAACTCTGTTATAATTTTAAAATATTTTTGCTAAGGATACACAAAGGGTGTATAAGGCATTCTCCCTACAGCCAGCTGAAGATAAAATTCCACATGTGAAAACACTCATTTCCTGCAAAGTTCAAGAGGGTTTTTAGCGGAGATTATGTTCACATTGAAACAATCCGAAGCGCGTCCCTGAGTGGGCTTGAACCACCAGCCCTTTGTTTAATAGCTGTACAGAGACACACTCCCGTTGCATTTCACCATTCACATGTTTGTAGTTAAAGAAAATAAAATGCTGGCATTTTCCTGCCAGCCGGCAGTATTTCTTCGGCACTGACCAAGAATAACCAAGAACTTTATTTCATCTTTCGCAGGCTGTAATTTCCAAAAAAGGAAGTGAATACTTGTATTAAACTAAATCAAGCCGACGGAGATGCACTGCCGTTGTTTTGCTCCACTTTTCATTAAAAGGAGAAAAAATACCTGCTTTTTCTTGCAGTATTTCTTCTGTCCTGATAAGCAAGATTTGTATTTTATCTTTTAGAAGTTGTATGAATTTCTTGAAGTTCAGAAACAACTTGTTCCAGAAAAGAAATGAACAGTTGCTTCAAAGTAAATCAAGACGTACAGTATGTCTCTCTCGCTGTGTGTGCTCTTATCTGTCCATCTCTCTCCTCTTCTCTCACTCTGGCAGTCTGTGCAGAGTATCTGAAGGGGATGTAACACCACTTGGCAAAGAAGAAAAATTCTCAGAGGCAGAATAAAAAATCAACGCCGTACTGCTCTCTATCCTCACAATCCAGAACCAGAAGATATTCAGACAATCAGTGCTGCTACATGAACAATATCAGACAGAACAGCCTGGACACAAGTCACATTTCCCCCTTTTATCCTTTCTCCCAGCCCTCTTAGAGACATAAAAGAGCTCCTGGTTCTCCTCTCTGTGAACTGGGCTCAGGGGTCACTGATCTGGCAGTTGTGGGCTCTGTTCCAGGTCGGAAGCAAGAAGGTTCTATTAACGCTTTCCAGGACTTCCAGCCCTTCAGTATTACTTTCTTTACTGTATATCAGGCTCCAAACATGTTTTTTAAGTGTTTTATAACACAAGTGAGTGTGGAATTATCTTTGTATTTATGTTATAAACATCAGTATTGACACTCTGATCAGTATATTGATTATTAGTAGCCAAAGGCCGATGGTCGTGACTACAATAGTGACCAGTTGACCAGTCTGTAGCTCTGAGCAGTGGGACACAGATCAAACAGAAGAAGACCTGTCTGTGTGTGATTCTACACCAGCCCTGGGATTCAGCTGCTCTCACAAGTGTCTCACAGACAGTCTTATAAATGTACAATTAGATGAAGTCTTGTAACAGTTATACAGTTAATTTAAATCATCAGACTACCTATAGAGCTGAGAGCTGGGTGGAAATAAAACCAGGATACACGTTTTAACCTCCAGGAACATGAGTCTGATCCTCCTGGCTTCTATACTCTGATGATTCGTGTAAAACCCTTGAAAGCGCTTATTTCAGGGACTCGTGCTCGTTCTCTACTGCTCCACACGGGTACACTTTGTAACACATTAATCTGTGAAGTAAACGCTTTTCTTTTTGCAACATTTCGAGTACCTCTGGCATTCATGAAAAAGACACTCAAAAGCAGCAGAGACGCGCTCTGCTCTGTCAGAATAAGCGCTGTGACATTACAGACACCAGCCAGAGTGCCGGGATCAGAGAGAGAGAGACCACGGGAGGTGCACAGAGTGCACGGAGAAGAGTTATTGATCACTTATCTATCGACAACCAATTATTTAAACTGAAGAACCGTAGAAAAATCGATTAACTTCACCGATTGGTGAGTACTGATTCATTTCTTGACCCTGTTTAAGTATCTAGAAAACGGTTAATAAAGACTGTATCAACCAATTACCATAGTGCGTTTAGGGTTAATAATGTTCAATCCGAAATTAAACAATGATTATTCATATTATTATTTAGGTAACTGTATCATAGAGCTAGAAAATGATATTTCAAGTTCATAAATGTATGTAAGTAACAGTTTAAATGCATATTTCCAGTGTTTATAAATCATAAGAATGGTAATCACGGCAACAGGCGCCCCGCGTATAAGTGTCTCGCATTTGTCACAGAGAGCGGTGTGACGTCATGGGTAGCAACTAATACTAATATCAGTGTCTTCATGTTAATATTAGTGAGATTACAACTGGTAGTTTTAATGCTAGTGTTCATGTGAGTATCAATGAAAGTGGCACTACTGATTGTTTTAGTTTTAATGTTCATATTCATGTTAATATAAATTATAATTATAGTGTTACCATTGAAGTATAAGTAGTATTTATATTTGTGTTAGTTATCGTGTATCTGTAGATAAGTGTGTTTGTGGTATCTGTGCGTGTGTGGGTGCGTGTCTGGAAGTGTGTGGTGTCTGTGTGTGTGTGTGGGCTGTGTGTCTGTGAGTGTGTGGGTATGTGTCTGTGAGCTTGTTGTGTCTGTTAGTGTGTGAGCGTGTGGGGTCTCTGAGTGTTTGGTGTCTATGAGTGTGTGTCTATGAGTATGCGTAGTGTCTATTTGTTTCTGTGAATGCATGCCTGAGAATGTGTGTGTATGGTTTGTGTCCGTGAGTGTGTGGTGTCTGTCAGTGTGTAGTTTTATATTTGTAAGTGTATGTGTGGGCATGTCTGTCAGTGTGTGTAGTGTCTATGTGAGTATTAATGATGATAGCATTACTGATAGTTTTAGTTTTAATGCTAGTATTTATGTAATATTAGTGATACTTATAGTGTTAGTGTCAGAGTATTAACACTCATCATCATCATGTTAATTTTCATGAGAGTATTACTGTTATTATAAGTATTATTAGTCTAGTAGTAGTTTTTGTCAGTGTTAGTAACAATGATAGTGTAAGTTTTGGTAATAGTGTTACTGTTGTAATATTAGCAGTATCTGCATTAGTGTTAGTTATAGTGTATCTGTACCTAAGAGTGTATACGGTGTCTATGTGCGTATATAGTGTCTATTTGTGTATCTGTGAGTCTGTGAGTGTATATATGTGAGTGTGTGAGTGTCTTATTGTGTGTATAAAGGTGTGATGTGTCTGTGAGTGTAAATGTGTGTGAGAGTGTAGGCGTACAGTATATCTATTAGTGTGTGTGAATGTGTGTGTAGGTGGGCTTGGGTTCCACTGATGTGTCTGACAGAAGTGACCCATCAACAGGTGTTGAGTTCCAGAGCCGCTTGCAAATAAAAAGACTTTCTAGAGTCCAGAGCAACGTCCAGAGAGCTGTGAGTTCTCTGTTTTTATCAGTATTAGTAATAATGACAGAAGTAATTCCCATGCAAATGATTATTAACCAAAACAGCCATCAGAAAATATCGCCTTTGCAATGATGTCACTCCTCTTCTTCATGAATTTTCTTTAATGACAGGACATTTCTCTGTCTGAGTGCCTGCTGTGAATAGTGTGACAAGCCATTTCTTTCCAATATTTTCTAGTTCAGTTATTTATTTATATACAGAATATTATTCTCGTTAAGAATATTTTACCTGCAAAGTCATAGTGAAACTACTACGGCGAATTAACTTTTTATGGGTGGAAAACGTTCAAAAGACTTAATGCTCCAGGGAAGGCTTGAACACACAACCTCATTATAACTCCACTGTGCACAGCTACACACACTGACCAGCTGTGCCACTGGACCTCTCTAAGGCAGGCTCCTACACCAACTGTAAAACTGGCACAAACGTAGGGCGAAACACGGGGTTTTGGCTGTGGATACATCTCCACATGGGGGAAAGGGACAGTCAAATAGTAAGGAAAATAAAAGAGAAGGAACTGAAATATACAGTATGTGCTCACTGTAATGTAGGAAGAGGTGGTCAACAAGCAAAACAGCTTTGCGGATAATGTGAAGCGACATTGTTTTGTGTCAATTAGCCCATGGATTTCGCTTCATGTGCCTTAACCTGTGCAATTTGTATGATTGTTGAATGAGATTGGTTTCTTCACAAGCCCGGTCAATTGCCAGTGGAGAGCTTGACGACGCACACCTTCATGAAAACTCTCTTTAAGATGATCACACCTTTCATTGTCAAGTCGCCTCCTTTGCATACAATAGTAGCACCAACACTAAGAGAAAGGATGAGAAATGGCTTTTATTAAGTGATTGCAGTGTTTGTTTGACTGAGGATCCTTGTGTGCTGAACTGGCCTCTGGAGAAGTGTAGTGCAGTAAAAGAGAAGATTTGTATCACTCAAGACTAACGGAACAGAACAATACAATTACAATACTTTTATGAGAGTAAATAATACTGGTGCATCACAGTTCTTATAATGGTGAAAATAGGAGCACCTTCTCTACATTTTTGACTGACGTATTTAAACGGCAAGAAATACTATCACTATGCAATTAATTAATGCAGTTGAGCTCCTCTAAATGTTCTAGTCTGATGAAACAATGTATAGAATTAGGTGACAATATCGGAATTCATTCAAATGCACAAGATTAATTTTCAGCAGCAAAAATACGCTCGAAAATATTTTACAAGAAAGAAACCTTACATTCACCCTCTACATTAGCAGAGAACAGTAGGACAGTTAGTGTCACTGGACACTGCATCACAGAGGCTGATCTTTTCGGACTTCAGTGAGTCTTCCGACTTGTCGTAACTGTTGATGAAGCACCTGTTGAATCTCAACCGAGATTTCCTGAGAGATCGTTCAGCGAGCGAGTCCTCCCTCTGGACTCCGCACTGAGCTGAAAGCTGCGTGAATTCCTCACTGTATGTCCTGTACTGTTACATCCGTTCTTGTGTATGTGTTATCTTGTGTTATCTACGTGTAGAAATGTGACAAGAACACATCGAACTTTTTCCATGTGTGAAGGAAAATGCTAAAGAGCCTGAAAACTTTGAACATTTAAGTTCGCGTGCTTTATATACTGTATATTTTTTACTTTACTTTATATGCTTGGGGTGGCTAAGGATCTGTGCCTGTGGCTGGAAGGTTGCTTGTTCAAATCCCTCTGCCGGCAGAGGAATCCTACTCCGTTGGGCTCCTGAGCAAGACCCTTAACCCCAACTGCTCCAGGGCACCATACAATGGCAGACCCTGTGCTCTGACCCCAGGCTCTCTCCTTATCTGTGTGTCTCATGGAGAGCAAGCTGGGGTATGCAAAAAGATAATTCCTAATGCAATAAATTGTAAAGGGTTAATAAAGTGATGTTATTATTATTCCTTACAGCAGAGCAAGCAAATTGTTACAAAAAACACCAGCTAATGTCCACCAGCGAAATTAACATTAATATACTGTAAGGTGCTGTTACTTGGGAGTGTTAATCTACAGATAAATTAAACAAATGGCATTTATAGCTCTAAAGAGGTTAACATAGATGTCTGTAACAGATCTTTTCAGTTCATTGCTGTTCCTCTGACTTGGTGAGCCTTTGGAATTTTAAAAGCGTTTTGCTTGCCTCTCGTGTGGTCTGTGTACCAGTCCATTAAGAGCCCCACTATCACTGTGTCGTGTGTGGTCCTACACAACTACACAGCTATCTACTGGAGTCGTCTTCTGTCCGTTGGTAGTTGAGAACAGATTTAATACGGAGCTGCGCAGAAATTTCTGTGGCAAATATTGCTGCAGAACTAGCCCATGCACAACAACGAAGAGAAAAAGAAATACCACAGTGTTGCCCATAAGAGGGAAAAATAGAAATCAATTGTTCAAACAATTACAACATTCTTACAGTGGTCTCATGTTATTTTTCTTGCCATAAGAACAGTGGGATTGTTCAATTGTATTGTTCCCCAAATGGTTGAATAATAATAATAATGATAATAATAGTGGTGGTAGCTGATCGTTCTTGTCCGTGGCAGAGTGACCTGTGTGAATAAAGTATGTTGATTTATTCTCCACAAGGCATCACTTTAGCGTGGGTTTTAACCCATTCAGTGCTTATTTCAACTAACGCCACGTTCCTTTTTCCAGGTCTTCAAATAGTTTACAATGTAGAGGTATCTTTAGTAATAAGAAAAAAGCTGCACCTCAGAGATCCATCTCACAAAAGCAAAGACTTCTTAAAGTGCACTTATGAGCTGTAGAACCTGAAGGAGTTCTCTCTCCTAGATATTAAACGTGCAGATAATGAAATCAGTGATTTACGATTTCCGCAACCTTCCAATAAATACATCTAAGACATGTAACAAACACATTGTGCAGCTGCAGTGGTGCATTTGGTCAGCGTGCAGTACATAGTGGAGTCATGCGGAGGTTGTGAGTTTAAGCCTCACCAGCGGCAGTTTTGCCTGTGATTTCAGCTGCAGAAACTTGCTGTTGGATTTAGGTTGGTTCTTCTGTTACTTTTTCCGCTCGATGGAGCTTTATTAATGCAGGCACACCTGCTTCCTCTGCATTTTATTTTATCGCTGCTCACAAACCAACATACTGCAGACACCTCTGATACTGTTAATGCTTGTGGGCCACGTGTTCCTGCTGTCAGCCTATTATACCATGTTCATGCGCGTCTAGAAACATTACTGCTCTAGTACAGGAGCGAAAGACTAAACGAAATCACACCCACTTTGAAAAAATCACGTTTGACAAACCATAGGATGACGAGAATGGGATTCTTTGGTTGTTTGAGTACATAAATCAAAGACACTGCATTCAGCATATCCACATCAGGCTCTCGGACAGAGATAAACCCAGAGAAACTCTTCTCATGTTTTAATCTGTAACTGCAGGAATCAACAAATTGTTAATTATCTCAACTTCACTTACAATTTTTAAACAATTTACAAAGCCCACAGTTGATGACATTTGGCTCCGGCACACATCAGTTGCTTGGAATATCATTGTAATATTTAATTTGCTTTCCTGTCACACCACTTTTATTAATAATGAAGTTTATCAATAAACGTTTATTTAAAACATGTCATTTATTATTGATACAGTTTCATTCTGTCTTTATTAGGAGCTGTATCACAGCTAATGCATGTAAAGCCTTCAGAATGCGATGGTGAGAGTTCAGTTATCCCAGGGAGTGGAGAGAACTGAAATTTAGTAAATACATATTTTAATAGAGTGAAAATCTTCAGTGTTCTGTCACTTCAAAAGCAAATTACAGGAGCAGGGATAGAATCCACATAGACATTTGTTCAGTAGGTTGTAAATTCAACACCTTAACCACTCAGCCATCCTGATCACCAGTTTCAGCTGCTCAATTGCTCAGCCATCCTGATTTCACCTTTCCAGCTCTGTGTTACACAGTTCATTGAATATATTAATTTAATAAATTTGTTATATTTTTGAATGGAATGAGACGGTACACTGGTGGTTCCCAGGGGAAAACAGGGTTATTGAGCCATTGGGTATTCTGAGAATAAATTGGGTGGGTGAATGTAACCGTGCGGTAAAGTAAAACAGTCATCTTAGATGAAGCGCTACAGATGCAGCCCCTGAAAGTGTATAAGACTTACATTTATAGTACTGCTGACACAAATGGAGCCTCTACATCAGACCGAAATAGCGATGTGTTCGCTTAATTGTGTGTAGTATCTCCTCATGAAACTGTCTCATTCATCAATGGAAATAGAAGCCATTACAATACGATACATGTTCACCTTCAACCCCGCAGCTGTTGGACGTGCTTGTTTTTGGAATATTTGCAATGAGTACCGAATTAAGAGTTAGGTGTCTTTACTGGTATCTTTTAAACTGTGAGGGACATTCGGTTATATACAAACGGAACAGAGACACAGTAATAATCCTATATTAATGTGTCCTGCATTTTAATTTACTGATCAGATAAATTGAAATGTTCTGATTCAGAGCCCCTGCAGTTTGTGCTAATTATAACCACAATGCCCCTGTGTCCTGAGCACCACACTGAGCACACGTTAAGCTGGGCTCTGACTTTGCTCAGCACGACTGCTTGTTGCAGTTGAGCTCAGAGCTGGAGATGATCTCCATATTCTACTGCACTAACTAGTCCGAAACTTAGTACACAGTACACACTTTCTAAATGAAGTCAGGTTGTTAAAAAATTTCAATCAGCGCCCTGTCACAGAAACGTAACCCGGTCACTCGCGCGACAAGCGAGGTTACTCAGCACTGTACTAACGAGGAGCGCTTGTCCGCAGCTGAGGGTGAGCTCAGTTTACTGTCAGCAGACATTTCCTCTTTTCCAAAGACGTTGTCGACTTCTCTCAGCTTTTTAAAGACGGTCATAAACGCTCATGAAGTAATTAATGTCAGTTTGAAGTCTGTCTCTGTTGCCTCGGCTCTTGATGAAGAAAAACCGTGCGTGGGAGACTCCCTCTCTAAAGAAGTTTGCCGTCACCCTGCAAGAGAGAAGAGCCATCCATCACCGAGGCAACCACTGAGACAATTAACATTAAACACGTGAAATGCGAGATGTTGTGATTTTTTCCCACTTAAAGCTTCTATCGTTTCTACTCTAACGAGAAAAAGAGTACTTATTAGAAGTACGATTTGAACAAACGTCTCCAGAGGAAACTGCGACCTGAACGCCTTAGACCATCAGCCATCTTGCCTTTAGTTCTTATAATGAATTATGTATTTTATTTCTTTCTCCTCGTTGCTCATGGAATAATGTAATTAGAGAAATTTCTTTTTTCATGAGGAAAACCAGCACAAGCAAATGTAAAGTTTAGAGCAGCGCTCAATAAAAACGATCAGAAACGAAAGCGCTTATTTTGCGGATCAGTATATTCCGATACCGCTGGTTCTGCAGAAGAAATAAGAAAAGCCGGACTCCTAACACTGTGTTGCCATTAAGGCTACTTTTTGAACGTGATTATTAGAGACCTGTTGAATCTCCACCGGGGTTTCTTGAGAGATCGTTCAGCGAGCCAGTAATAAAAAACTACTTCGCTCAATCTCTGCTGTCACTATAAACTCGGACGTGATGTTCCGCAGATGTGCAGTGTGTGCTTTTCCTCTTGTTGTATTCAAGAGTACTCGCTGTGTGAGCTCCTCACTGCGTTTCCTTTACTTTTCCTGTGATTATCTACGTGGAGTGCGGTGACAAAATAGTCTTGAACATTTTCGGTTTGTGAAAGGAAACACTAAAGAAAATACAAGTGATGAACTTTTAAAATAACCACAGTACAGCTAGTAGAGGGAATGATAAAAGATGGTTTAGAATGACATTCACAATAGAATACAGCTAGAAGAGTGGAAGACAAAATACGAATTATAATGAAATCCACAATACACTTAAGGAAAACACAAACGCCCAAACAGGGACTTGAACCCTGGACCCTCAGATTAAAAGTCTGATGCTCTACCGACTGAGCTATCCGGGCTCTGGAAAACAAACGACCCTGTCGGGATCCTCGTAAGTCACATGTCTCTTCTTGTGCCGAAGCGCAGTCATACCTGACCCGTCTGGAATGACCACTGACAGACTTTATCCAGAAGCGACGGCACCTCACCCAGTAGAATGAGTGAGAAATACAGCATGATATGGGGAGGTAAGGGGCTCCCACAATTAATCTTTCCTCACATTACTGATTTTTTCAATAGCATTTTGACCTTTTTTCACATTCAGATTTTTTCGCATTTAATAAGATCTTTTAATCAACAACATTAAGAAAGAAAACAAATGTTTTCTTTCTTAATGTTGTTAAGAAACATTTCAAGATGGCGCCGTGTTAGTGGCAGCCTGCTACAGCAGCTCTGTGTCTATTTGTTGTCTTTTTGTTTCTTTCAGTTAGTTAATGCTAGTGTGTTAGTGTTTTTTCCTCATACCTTTGCCGGCAACTAGATTTGCGATCACAACATGATGGATACTAGGAAGCTGAGAAACGTTTTCTTGCTTTTTCTGATACTTGGACCTCTGTGGCTATCGAGTTGCAATGCCGATAGCCACAGAAGCATTGTCTACACGCGGGACCAGCTGATCGCGCTAGCGCGTCCGGCTCTACCCACTGGAGAGAAGCCATCGGTGCCGGAGGAGCTGAGGAGGAGAAGCCGTGGCTGTAGGGCTGGTGCGACGCGAAAGGCGAAGAGAAGGAGATTTAAACCCTACCTTCCTTCGATCATCATGGGAAATGTGAGGTCCTTAGTGAACAAGATGGACGAACTGGGAGCATTGGTGAGAAGCCAGAGGGAGTATCGTGAATGCAGTATCATGTGTTTCACCGAGACATGGCTGCAGGAACTTATTCCGGACTCGAATGTTACCATCGGCGGCTTTCAGACGGTGCGGGCGGACAGAAACACAGAGAGCGGTAAGAGGAAAGGAGGGGGGCTCGCGGTGCTTGTAAACAACAGATGGTGTAATCCTGGACATACTCATGTTAAGGAGCGAGTCTGCAACCCGGACATCGAACTGGTAGCCGTAGGACTGCGTCCGTACTATCTGCCGCGGGAGTTTACATGCGCCATCTTTGTTGTTGTTTACATCCCACCTACGGCAAATGCAGAGGTAGCGTGTGACGTCATAAACGCAGTCACAGCCAGGCTACAAACAAAGCACCCAAGCGCTTTTATAGCTATTTCAGGGGACTTTAACCACGTATCCATTTCCACCACTCTGCCTACTTTCCACCAGTTTGTTAAGTGCCCGACCAGAGAAAACAAAACACTGGACTTATTATATGCCAATGCTAAGGATGCATATAGTTCCACAGCCCTTCCCCCCCTTGGCAGATCAGATCACAACCTTGTCTTGCTCACACCAATATACACGCCTATTGTCCAGCGCCAACCTGCGACCATGAGGACTGTGAGGAGATGGTCTCTGGAGGCTATGGAGGATCTTCGTGGTGCTTTGGAGGCCACCGACTGGGATGTGCTGTGCGAACCACATGGGGACGACATAGACAGCATGGTGGACTGTGTCACTGACTATATTAACTTCTGCGTAGACAACACCATCCCCACCAAAGACGTACACTGCTTTTCCAATAACAAACCCTGGATTACCAGCGACCTGAAGGCTCTTCTGAATGACAAGAAGAGAGCCTTTAGGAGGGGAGATAAGGAAGAGGTCAAGCGTGTACAGAGGGAGCTAAAGCAGAAGTTAAGAGAGAGCAAGGACGCCTACAGGAGGAGGGTAGAGGATAAGCTGCAAAGGAATAGGGTGAGAGATGTATGGAGCAGTATGAGAGAGATCACTGGCTTCAAACAGGCTGGGGGTGCAACAGAGGGGAACCTGGAGTTGGCCAACGAGTTGAACCAGTTCTTTAACAGGTTTGATTCTGGGTCCTCTGTGGCGCAACACCCATCCCCCCACAGCCACACGCTCCCTAACCCTTCACAGCTGCGACTGCCCAATACCTCCTCCATCCCCCCACAAACATGGCCGCCTACAGCCACAACCCCCGACGGCTACTCACCCACCCATCCCCCACAGCTGCCACTCTCCAACACCTCCGCCATTAACACCTGCAGCACTAAAAGCACTATGAGCACCAACCCCCAGGCCAGGCTGACCATCACAACTGACCAGGTGAAGAAGGAGCTGAAGAGGCTGCACGAGGGTAAGGCCGCAGGACCAGATAACATCTGTCCCAGAGTTCTGAGGGCCTGTGCTGATCAGCTGAGCGGAGTGCTCCAGCAACTGTTCAACCTGAGCCTGCGCTTGGAAAGAGTCCCGGTACTCTGGAAGACATCATGCCTGGTCCCGGTACCAAAGAAAGGGCGCCCCTCTGTCCTCAACGACTACAGACCAGTTGCACTGACTTCTCACATCATGAAGACACTGGAAAGGCTGGTCTTATCCCACCTGAGACCCCTGGTCAGCTCATCACTGGACACCCTACAGTTTGCCTACCAGCCCAGTGTTGGTGTGGAGGATGCGATCATCTACATGCTGCAAAGGGCCTACTCACACCTGGACAGGGCTGGCAACACTGTAAGGATCATGTTTTTCGACTTCTCCAGTGCCTTCAATACCATCCAGCCCTTACTTCTAAGGAGGAAGCTGGAAGAGATGCAAGTCGATGCCTCCACGACCTCGTGGATCACTGACTACCTGACAGGCAGACCACAGTCTGTGAGACTTCAGAACTGTGTGTCTGAACAGGTAGTGAGTAACACAGGGGCACCTCAAGGGACAGTTCTTTCTCCATTCCTCTTCACCCTCTATACTTCGGACTTTAAGTACAACTCAGAGTCATGCCACCTGCAGAAGTTCTCAGATGACTCTGCAATTGTGGGATGTATCAAGGGTGAGCAGGAGGAGGAGTACAGAGGACTGGTCAGCAGCTTTGTGGAGTGGTGTGGGGTAAACCACTTGGAACTGAATGTTACAAAGACAAAGGAACTGGTGGTAGATTTCAGGAGGAAAAAGGTCAAACCTACTCCTGTCTACATCCATGGGAGTGGCGTGGAGATGGTGGACTCGTACAAGTACCTGGGAGTGCACATCGACGATAGACTGGAATGGTCTAAGAACACCGAGGCCATCTATAAGAAGGGACAGAGCCGACTCTACTTCTTGAGGAGGCTCAGGTCCTTCAATGTGTGTAGTAAGATGCTACACATGTTCTATCAGTCGGTGGTAGCGAGTGCCATTTTCTACGCAGTGGTGTGCTGGGGCTCGGGGATTAGAGCAGTAGATTCCAAAAGGCTGAACAAGCTCATCAGGAGAGCAAGCTCTGTCATTGGGTCTGACCTGGACTCCTTGGAGGTAGTGGCTGAGAGGAGAATGATGTCCAAACTAGAGGCCATCATGGACAACTTCTCCCATCCCCTCTATGACAGGTTTGCAGGAATGAAGAGCACGTTCAGCAATAGACTGATTCATCCACGGTGCAACAGGGAGCGCTACAGGAGGTCATTCTTGCCGTCTGCCATAAGACTGTACAACGCATCCACCTTGTGTCTTGGCAGAGGCAACATCGACAGTGACCTGTATCTGGATTAAACGCATCTACACATCTACTGCTACATCTGTTCTCTTCTTCTTCTTTTTCTTTTTCTTTTTCCCGTTTACAACCACTTTCTGTGCAATATATGCCAGGGACCTGTGCAATACATTTATATTTATATCTACAGTTACATCTATATTTATATCCATATGTGTGATATGAGTGTGATATGATTTTCTGTGTACTGTTCTGTTCTAGTTTGTTCTTGTGCGTCTGGACTGTGAGTAACTCTTGTATTGGATTGTATGTATTGTACTATTATTATATAATTCGTTACATTGTGGCTGTGTTGTGTGTGTTAAGCTGCTGTTGCACTGCAATTTCCCTCACGGGATCAATAAAGTATCTATCTATCTATCAAATGGAACATTTTTTGGAACAACAATTTAAAAAAAAACCTTTCAATGCCTTGGTTCTATAACTGTGCACACCCTTTATAAAGGGAGTTGTAACTATGTTGAAATTTAAAGAGCATTTCTGTAGATAAAACAAAACATTTTCTCTGCCTTGATGTTAAGCTCAGGGAGCCTGCCTTTTAGAAATTCTATCTCTAAACACCCTGCGCAGCCTCTCGAGAGACTAACAAATATTGTTTTGAGAAATTGGCTCACACACCGGAAGGCACTAACGTTTCTCTTCGTTAGAGTATGTGAATAACTGTTTAACCCAAGATGTTTGTAATTGTGATTTTGTTAAAATTCAATAAATCGTCTATCAGCAGCAAGAAATTACTATGAAAGTAAGATTTTTTTTATATCATAAACTGTAAGACATGATGAGAGTTTACAGGTCGTATCCTTCGCTTTGTCTTTTAAATTAAGCGTTCAGGATTCAAACCTGTGTTCGGACTGTTGTGTTTCTTGAATTTCTTATAATCATCAAATGTCGTTGTTTAGTCCATCAGTTTTTTTCTCAGTTGTACAATGGAATTCGCGCAGCTTTCAGCTCAGTGCGGAGTCCAGAGGGAGGACTCGCTCGCTGAATGATCTCTCAAGAAATCCTGGGTGAGATTTAAAAGGTGTCTTCTTCAACAGCCACGACACGACTGAAGACCTCTGGATTTCCTGAATATAACATAAAATTAGTTCAAATCATGTGGTAGTTAACAGAGCTAAATGCTTTAGAGGTGCATTTAAAACAGCAGAGCAACACCATAGCACTTCGAGTGTGCCTGAATTTAATTGTGTAAATCTGGCTCTCTATGAACACGAGCAAAGAGTTCACATTCAACAGAAGATTGCGATGTGAGCACAGTAATATAAAGCACCTAAAGATACCGGGACTTCATACATGCAAAGCATGCCTTCTATCACTGAGCTAAATCCCCAACAGACCTATCAATGGAACTGACTTAGAGCTGTGCTGATGCTCTCTGAACACAATCCACCACTCACGAAGAATGCCTACAGTTTCCCGCTTTCGCGTTTCCTTTACTACAGAGTAAATTCATAGGAATGAAGAAATAAGGAAGGAAAAATAATCGCATCGAAACTTCCAGAGACTGGGTAAAAATGAATCAGTTATTTTTTATATCCAGTCACACTGTCATCAACTGTGGGCGACGATGATTGATTTATCGACGGGTGAGTGCTTTTTTTACCTCCTCACTCGACTACCTTGATTAAACTACGCATAGAACAACAGCAGTACTGATGATTTTCATGGACCGACTTGTTTTGTACAATTCGAGTGATAAAGCCCTGTCTGCAAATATTGTAGAAGAACGTAAAAGGGCGAAACAACGCTCCAACCACAGGAATGGTAACAGGAAGGATCATGTTATTTAATATGTCTTTTGGAGATGCCTTGTCAACGCACACAGGCGTTAGAGCTGGAAAAATAATTGATAGTGGTGTTTGTAAACAATCATGGAACATTATTTCTAAACCAGGAAGAAAGGAGCAGACTTAAAATTTAAGAGACAGAAACGACACCTTATCACAGCTAACATTAATTAAAATGACATCACAATAAAAGAGCGGAGCCTTGAGTGAATCAAATTAGTTTTCATTGGACGTCTGTCTCTTCATAACTTTGTAGGTGAGAGGGAGGATTGCGGAAATGTGCCGGTGTTTCTCAGAAGTGCGTTGGTGCTATAGGTGCCTTCTAAATAATTGAGCCGGGTTTGAATCCCGGTAAGTGCATCCTCAAATCTTTTCAAGAAAATCTGTGATCCGGTAACATATCTTTTGAAACTAGCATTCAAGGTAGGATACGTGTTCTTAAACACCAAAACACTCAATAAGGAAAAAGCAGATCTCTGTACACAAGACGGCAGTGCGATCTTAGAATTCCTGTGTTGTTGACGGATTCAGACTCCTTCTCAGAGGTCTTTGCTAGCCAAATAACTTTGCAGCTGAGGAAGAGCACCACGGAAAATACCAAACACAACCAGCGAGCGTGCTCTTAATGCAAGGAGCTGTTTTTTTTTTTCCTCGCAATAATCATTATTGACCAAAAACAGCAGCACAGGTAGGTCGCATTTGTGATTATGTCACTTCTCTGCTTCAGGAGGTCAATAAAAGACTCTGAAAGTAGTAAAGCAAAACTGAACTCAAAATCATATTAGGAATTCTGAGCGATATATCCATACAGATAACCCAATAAGAATGTTGAAATATTTGAATATCATCTCTCTATATATTTCGCTGCTTTTTACCCGGAGTAAAACTATTGGATTGAAGGAATGCTAACCGCTGGGTTAAAATGTATAGTTGTTATTTGGAGAAATCTGTAAACTCGTGATCTTATATGTTTTAAAAGACAGCACAGGAAAAAATGACAGTGCTGATTATTTTCCAGAGACGGAGCACTGATGACCTATCCGAGCTGATTGATAAAGCCCACCCAGTGGATACTCTAGTAGAACGTCAAAGAACATTCACCTTTGTATCCAAAAAAAACCACAGGAACAACATCAGGAAGCAAAATCAATTCCCCTTTTAAATCTTTCCTGTAAGGTATGCTATGTGAATTCATGAAGTTAATCCTCTGATCTCTTTTGACCACGAACAAAGTATTTCTGATGGAGCGCTATGTTCTAAGATTTAATAAGCTTTACCCCTGCCAATGATTCGGCGTGAAGAATTAAAAGTTTCACAGACAAAAGCAGCTCACCACCACAGCCAATATTAAATGTACGTGCCGGTACACTATCATGTGCACTGCCTCAAAAGTGATCTCGGCAGATGTTGTTCCCTACATAAAGCTGAACATGCCAAAGAGAATTTATGTTGAGAAAACAAAATATTTTTTCTGCCTTGATGTTAAGCCTGTATTTTAGAAAGTCTATCTCTAAACAGCTCCCGCAGCCTAACAAAAAGCGCTTTTACTGATCGTATTGCATGTCTTAAAACACTAACATTTGGCAGTGGTGGGATTCAAACCCACGCCCCTAGGGAGACTAGAGCCTAAAATCCAGTGCCTTAGACCGCTTGGCCACGCTACCTTCCTCCAAGCCTATCTTCCTCACATTGTTGGCTTGGAAAATGCCGGGGGCTTCAGCTCTCTAAACCAGGAAGAAAGGAGCAGACTTAAAATTTAAGAGACAGAAACGACACCTTATCACAGCTAACATTAATTAAAATGACATCACAATAAAAGAGCGGAGCCTTGAGTGAATCAAATTAGTTTTGTCGTCGGATCTAATGATATCATGACATGTGGAAATGACTGCACCTTTATCTTCCGAGATGCTTTCAATACCACAAACACTACTTTCACCGGCACAAACAGCAATAATGAGGGAGGTGGGATTCATCCTTTGTGCTGTTTGTAGGGGCGCAACTCTACTGTGATCTACTGACTTAAAAAGCAAAATTCAAAATCCTCTGCTACTACTGTTGCTTTTTTCATAGTTTCTTCAGATCCTTCATTTGAACGTCGATTTTGAAGGATATTGATGATAATACCACATAAATTGTGGTTTTCTTGTGATTGCCAATTTTATTCAAATACCAGCCTTTTTTACAGTTCCTTGCGTGTTTCACAAGGTATAATATCCCCCTCGCATCCTCAGCTAACATATTTTAAAATTACAATAGATTATACAGCATGCATGTTTACATTTATATTAAAATTAAAGTAAATATACCAGAATACATACAGTGCTAACCCAATAATTATTGTCAGGTTCTCCAACAAATCTGCGTTGTTATTTTAATATGTTTCGGCTGAGGGTGCAACAGGAGTATAAATGAATTTTCCCGCCAGCCATTCAAAGACCTTATTCCACGAGTGAACATTATTTTCTCAGACGTTGCCGGCATTGGATTTTGCCGGTGGTATTGAATTATGTCCACAACTATTGTAGTAGTTCCTTCTTGAAGTTCGACACGTGCAAAGCACTCGTAATATCATAGGTGTTAAAGTTCGCTGAGTCTATTCGAGTCATGGTGTCTATCCCTGCCTATCATTGGGAGACGGGTAGCTTTTTTACACTCAGATTCCAATCTTCAATGCTTTGTGTGAGAGCTTACATAACTTTCATTTTCTCACATTTTCTGACGACTGTTCCAAAGGGGCACCCTGTCAATTCTGGATACTTTTCAAAAATCTGCCTGCATGTTTGATTAATGTCACTTAATTTCGAAAAAGTTCAATATTGATCATAACTAAAGAAAATAATGATCACGAACAAAAAAGGGATAAAAATGCCAGTCGATCTTGAATCACTGCTGGGTGACACGGGCTTCTGTTCTGATATGGTTGTACGAGAAACAGGAGGAATCGCCAATCTCCTATAGAACATGAGTTGAATCAGGAGTGAGCCATTTCGTATACTCGTGCATATGTCAACGCCTGACCTACATCGTAAAACTAACATTAAGTTGTCAGAGACATTCATTTATATACAAACAAGAGACAGACCAAGTAATAATTCTACATTAGTTCAGGTGGGTAAACCTGAACTAACTAACTAACAAACCTATTAATAATTCTACATTAACGTGTCCTACACTGATCAGACTAATTGACATGGTCTGATTCAGAGCCTGTGCAGTTCGTGCTAATTACAACAACGACAGTTCTGAACCCTCATCACCGAACTGAGCACAAGTTCAGCTGTTCTCCAGTTTTGTTAGGCATGGTTTTTCATTGCAGTTCAGAGCTGGAGCTGATCTCCAGACAGTACAGTGTTTTGGGAAAAGTTGTCGAAATTCGCATGAGGCTGCAGACAACTTACCCAAAGTGTTTTCTATAGCTTTCAGGTGCAGTTCATTTATATAAAAGAATGTAAGTGGTATAAACGCAACAAGCCAGACGGCAGTCGAACCTATAATTTTCTGACGGGAGGCCTGCCGCGCTAGTCATTACGCCACTGACTCTGCTACTGTAGTGCTAAAAAAACACGTTTTCTACATTTATGTCTGTTTAAAAATCACTAAAAAAGACAAAGGGTTTGTGTGTCGCGCTAAAATTCCGCTTAATTTCGAATACAAATAAAAACCGTTTTGTTACAAGAAATCATAAATTTGTCACATCCTTCATACTATTCTTCTCTCTTGTATTAGTAAAGCATTTTGATTTAAACTGAACAATATATGAAAGGTTTCATCTATACACTTACACCTAATAAGTATACGAATAAATACTCGGAAGAAGCCGCAGCTCAGGTATTAGAGAGATTTAAATCGGATCGGAGGATTTAGAGTCCAGACTGCAAACCGACAGCTGACACAGGTCTTTTATAGAACCGTTTTGATTTTCTCTCCTTTGTCCCCGGGGCGTCATTGTCCTGCTCTCAGCCGAACCCGACACACGTCGGGTTTTTGTCGCTGGGCGCACACCCTGCGGTCCATGTGGGTCCTAATACCCCCAGTACAATGACGGAACACTAAACTGTATTATTATTATAATGTAAAATGCAATAAAAAATAAAAAAATATCAAACTTTGATTCAAAATAGATTAATGTAAAAACTGATAAAGCTTATGCTTTTTTCAGGGCTATATCTACTTTTTTTTAAAAAAAGCGAAGTCTGTCGCGATTGTGAAAGTTAGAGAAGGTGTACCAGCGGGTGCCTTCATATCGCGAGCGTCAGTCTCGCCCGTAGCAGCGAGAAGGTTAAAAGCGCCCGAGTGAGCTGTCTTTCGTCAAAGTAATTGCTGGAGCAGTAAGACGCAGGACACCATCCAGCAGCTGTAGACGATGGTCGGGGAAGAGCTAATTCTGTTTTTAGCACAGGGAGTGAGAATGAGCTCAGTCCGGCTCCCAGCACAATCCATCCTGGTTTGGTTACAGTGCGTCTGATTCTCTTTGGATCGTAACGTAAAAAAAAACAATTGCTCACATCTTGTGACTTCCACGACAGAAAGGAAAGGTATCACTTAAAAAAATCAGAACTGAAGATTTGGATCCTGGGCCTCAATTTGATCAAATTATTAAAATGATAATTATCAAAATATCTGACTGTGTTTCTGCAACATTTCGTGCACAGTACGCCATTTTAGTCTAAAACAGTCACAACGAGGGCTTTACACGCTGTCTGGGGTATTTTCCCCTTTTATATTTTTGCCACTTTATATCGAACCTGTTATACTCCCAGAAGGGCACAGTAGCTTGTACTTAATAAAAATGTACAATTCACCACTGGTATAAACAGATGTGTGCCGTGTTTGCCTTTGTAAGCATTTGTTTAAAAAATAAGTTCACAATACGATAAAAACACAGAAAGCATAAACTTTATAATACAACGATACAAAATCAATACCAAATCATTATGCCAATTAAGTACCTATCCTTTGAAAACAGAGAACACCTTTATATCTACAAAAAACTTGACATTTGTATGTATTTTTGAATTACAAAGCAGACAGTGTAGTCCCTTCATTCAAAGATCAGATCTTGGCCAAAACAAGACAATCAGACGTGGGCTGAATTCGGAACAGGAGCCTCTGCTTCGTCGTTTATTGAGCTTTTGATCAATGTCTGAATGAAACAGATTCGCTTTTTTAACTCTTTGGTTAAAGTACACAAAAAGCACCTTCTTTCGAGCCAGCGACCTAAGGATTCCCTGCTGATTCCACTACACTCCTCCGCTCTACCAACTGAGCTATGAAAGGGATGTCAGTATGCTCTTTGGCACATACTGCCCAATGTAGTGAAATGTTTCCAACTCGTTTCCTTAGTCTTGTTTACCTTGAATTTAAGCCACGAACCAGGATTCTACTGTATAATCTTCCAGGGATATTATAAAATGTTTGATGGGGCATCAATCATTCCAGGCGGAAATTGACTCCTTTTTTTTCTCGAGGGATCATATTAAACATTTCATTAGTATCGAGAGGAGGATCACCATGAGACACAAAACAAACAGTTTCTTTCTGTCTTTATTAGAAAGTAGCGTTTGTGCTACATTAATAATATTTTCGTGGAAATAAAGAAGTTGTAAATTTTAAAATTTATATTTGAATCGAAATGTGGTTTTGAGTTAAATATTAGCGTGTTCATGTAATAAGTTTGTGTTTGTCATTACTATATATATATTGCCATGTTACTAGAATTTGTAACTGAAGTTTACTAGTTGTGTTTTTTTTATCATGATTAGACATTTGTTGATTACAGTATTGTATATAATCTATAATTAGAACTACATATTTTTCAGGTGTGAATAATTGTATATTTTAAGAATACATTTCTAAAATAAATCATTGGCTTTATTTACTAGTTTCTACACCTATAAAAATCTTTCTTTGATTTATAATAGACCTTTAACTATATATGTATTATAGTCTTCTAAATTTATCCGTATAATAGAACTCCAATCATTTATGTATAATAAACATATAATCATAGATGTCTAATTGACGTATAACGATATACGCATATTAGAATTTCATTCTAGACCAGTTACGGAGCACATTTACACGTCTAAGGTATGCGTTTAATAGTCGTATATTCTACATCTTTTGCCCACTGGGATGTGCCGATTTTAACTTAGCAAACCAAGATCCACATTTTCTAATGAAGCCTTAATTAAAAGACAGTTTGTTTCTCTAAAGCGTGTTATGTAAAAAAAAGAGAAAAACGAAAATATATGGATGACAATCTTTCAAAGCTGAAGATGTTACTTTTGAAAAATTGACATTTTATGTATGCAGATGCATTCGCTGGTTTTAGAACTTTGCTGTACTTCCTGAATCATTTTCAGTATTATAAAGTGGGTGTAGATTTTTCTTTCAGGTTAGGACGCGAGTGTGTACATGTGTTTGATTTTCGTTTCACTGATTCTCATTGAAGATTTGGGAATTAACGACGAAAGAATGAGTTGCCTCGGAAAGCAGAAGGTTTGGTTCTCAACGATATTGAAGACACGCACATGTAGAGCAGCGGGTGATGTTTTGTACTATAAAAGACCAAGTGCTCAAAGTGACGTCTGCGTTTACCGTTTAGACTTTTCATCTCGGGCGCACTTTTAGAAAGCAAAAATAGAGCAGTTGTGTTGAATCGCCACATGACAGCTGTCAGCAGAGTGGCGCAGCGGAAGCGTGCTGGGCCCATAACCCAGAGGTCGATGGAGCGAAACCATCCTCTGCTATGTGGACTTTATGCATGATTGATAAGCACACCATCAATTTAATGAAATGTATTAAAACTGTTTTTTTCTCTCGTGTGTATGCAAGTTTTACACTTAAGGTACTCTTTCATCTTTACCAATAGCAGATGCCCAAGTGTATCTTTGGTTGTTCTGCGATCCTTCATAGTTTCCTCAATTCCTTCAAATGAACATCCATATCAAAGCAATTATGTATATATATATTACAATTAAGGTACATATTAAAAATATCAACGCACATTTGTATAATGCTCATTTAATAATGATTGTCAAGGATTGTCAAGTTCTCCAACAAATCTGTGTTCTAATTTTAAAATCTTTTTGCTAAGGATACAACGGGTGTATAAATGAATTCTCCCAACAGCCAGTTAAAGAAAAATCCCACACGTGAAGATGGTTTTCTTGGACATTGACTTAGGTACTTAATTGTTTACTTGTTGTAGTTGCACACGAGTAAAACACGAAGATTTCCTGCAACATTCAAGAGGGTTTGCGACGAAATCCCTTCAATTTTAAGCGGAGATTATGTTTACATCATCACAATCTGAAGCGCATCCCTGAGTGCGTTTGACCCACCAGCCCTTTGTTTAACAGCTGCACAAGGACACATTCCCGTTGCTTTTCAGAAATCACTGGCATTTTTTTGCAGCATTTCTTCTGTCCTGAGAAGCAAGATTTGTATTTTATCTTTCAGAAGTTGTATGAATTTCTTGAAGTTCAGAAACAACTTGTTACAGAAAAGAAATGAACACTTGCTTCAAAGTAAATCAAGACGTATGTGTCTCTTGCTGTATGTGCTCTTATCTGTCCATCTCTCTCTCCTCTTCTCTCACTCTGGCAGTCTGTGCAGAGTATCTGAAGGAGATGTAACACCACTTGGAAAAGAAGAAAAATTCTCAGGAAAAATTCTCAGGAAAATTCTCAGGCAGAATAAAAAATCATTATTCTCTTCTTAGTCAGATTCACAGCTCAGACTCACACTCAGACAGGATCTCAACTCCGTACTGCTCTCTATCCTCACAATCCAGAACCAGAAGATATTCAGACAATCAGTGCTGCTACATGAACAATATCAGACAGAACAGCTTGGACACAAGTCACATTTCCCCCTTTTATCCTATCTCCCAGCCCTCTTAGAGACATAAAAGAGCTCCTGGTTCTCCTCTCTGTGAACTGGGCTCAGGGGTCACTGATCTGGCAGTTGTGGGCTCTGTTCCAGGTCGAAAGCAAGAAGGTTTTATTAACGCTTTCCAGGACTTCCAGCCCTTCAGTATTACTTTCTTTACTGTATGTCAGCCTCCCAAAATGTTTATAAATGTTTAATAACACATATGAGTGTGGAATTATCTTATTATTTATATATAGTATTTATGTAATAATCACCAATAGTGACACGATGGTCGTGTCTACAATAGTGACCATTTGACCAGTCTGTAGCTCTGAGCAGTGGGACTCAGATCACACAGAAGACCTGTCTGTGTGTGATTCCATACCAGCCCTGGGATTCAGCTACTCTCACAAATGTCTCATAGACCGTCTTATAAATTTACAATTAGATGAAGTCATGTAACAGTTTTACAGATAATTTAAATAATCAGACAGCAGTTTTGGCAGTGGATACATCTCCACATGGGAGAAAGAAACTGAAATATATGTGCTCACTGTAAAGTAGGAAGAGGTGGTCAGACAAGCAAAACAACTTTGCAGATAATGTGAAGTGACATTGTTTTGTGTCAATCAGCTCACAGATTTCACTTCATGTGCCTTAAGCTGTGCAATTTGTATGGTTGTTGAATGAGATTGATTTCTTCACAAGCCCAGTCAATTGCCAGTGGAGAGCTTGCCGAAGCACACCTTCATGAAGACTCTCTTTAAGATTTCATTGTCACGTCGCCTCCGTTGCATACAATAGTAGCTCCGACACTAAGAGAAAGGATGAGAAATGGCGTTTATCAAGCGATTGCAGTGTTTGTTTGACTGAGGATCCTTGTGTGCTGAACTGGCCTCTGAAGAAAGTGTAGTGCAGTAAAACAGAAGGTTTAATTAACCTTTAATTAAGGATTAATTATCAGCAACAAAAAAAGTGCTTGGAAATATTTTACAAGAATGAAACCTTACATTCACCTAAATAAACATTCACCCTCTACATTAGCAGAAAACAGTAGGACAGAAGGTTAGTGTCACTGGACACTGCGTCAGAGAGGCCAAACTCTTCTCCCTCATTATGCAGGCTTACCCACTCATGATGAACTGTCCTCCAGCGAAACTCAGCTGCCATCATCGACTCAGACATGACGTTCATGTACATATCATACCTTAATATGGCACTGCGTTACAATAATTTGATCAAAACAACTGGTGAAAAAAATAATCAAACATTTCTTTCCTTCTTTTACTAGATAAAGACTTTGTTCAAAAAAGAAGCATTTATACCTTTACTCTCCTACCAGCCCTTACAAGTCACCCAGTTTTTAATTTAGAGCTGGATTAAAGCTCTAGTCTCTTTGGGGTTGTGAGTTGGAATCCCACTGCTTCCAAATATCTCCAACTATCTCAGTGTTAAGAAGCAAAAAACACACATTTGCTGCAGAAGGAACAGGAGAATTTGTGCCATTCAGCCTTATAGCATGATGTCATTTTCTCATGCTCATTTTTAGATGCTTGTGATCGAATCTATGATTATTATGAGTGTGCCCTCCATAAAGGTAGCACAGATATAACGTGCCAAGTTTTCAGAGAATCATATTAAATACAGGTCAGAAGAAGGCGACAAAGTGTCTGCTAGGCAGTTCAGCGATTTCAACGGTGTTCTCTGTTGTTTAGGTCCAGAATGACACCCGTTACAACCAGGAAACACACAGTGTCAGGCATCAAAAAAGACTTCCCAAAACCCTGATCCAGTAATGGCATCCAGACATTTCCTGCAACAAAGCCAGGATACAGTCTTCAACAACACGAGTGAAAGGCTAATTCCCAACCTTTGCAATCCTTTGCAAAGAAGGACCGCATGTGCTCAGTGTTAAATGCACTGTTCATTATTATTATTAATAAAAATAATAATCTTTACATTATATAGTGCCTTTAAAGGTGGCATTTCAAAGTGCTTTACAGAATGAAACCAATAAAATAAAAAAAATACACAAGATAAGCAGGATGAGAATACACAGTTAGAGGAGACAATAGATGGTGGTATTAAATACAGTAGGAACAGAGGGGTAAAGAATAGTTCATTAAAGGCTCTTCTAAAGAAGAGGGTTTTGAGTCTGGATTTGAAGGAGTTTAGAGAAGGTGACTCTCTGATATCCTTGGGGATAAAGATCCAGAGCTTTGGGGCAAAACAGGAGAAGGCCCTGTCACCCATAGAGTATAGATGGTCTGGGGGACAGATAGGAGACCAGAATTAGAAGAGCAAAGGTTGTGAGGTGGGGAGTAGGGCGATAACCCAGACAGGTACTGAGGTGCCAACCCATGGAGAGCCTTATAGGTGAGCATGAGGATTTTGAAGTTGACAGGAAGCCAGTGCAAGGAGTCCAGGACAGGAGTAATGTGATCACAGTCCAGTGCTAATTTCTTTCTTGTGGCTGCTGGTTCATTTTCAACTGTGGACTCTTAAGAAGTCCTTTATTTGACTTGATCAACACCAATCCCAAGAGGATTTCGAAAGGTTGAATCAAAATGATACATGACTCTGGTGGGACTCAAACCCACAACCTTTTAATGACTTCATTCTATCAAGCCCTAGAAGTCCAATGCACTCTCATGGTTTTTAGTGAGGCGTCTTAACCAGCTAAGCCTCGGCTCCAAACCTGCTAAATGTTATCCACAACTTCAAACACCTGTTAGAAACGGGCAACTGCAGTGTTACACCTGCTGGCTCAACAGATAATCCTTTTCGAAGTTTAAGGAGAGGATTTCTTTGTTAATTCAATTAAACGTTTCAGAAATGCTGAACGATTGATGTGTTTCGCGCGCAGCGCTGGCTCTCCTTTGCTTACAAATATTTTTTTTACACCAATTTACTCAACTACGATTTTTGCTGAGCATTTTGTTTGATTGCTTCCTATTGTATACTGCACTGATTTCTGTATTGTTCAATTTCCCTGTTGATTTTAATTTCTTGTTTTCTAAGACAATCAGACAAGCTGTTCTGACCTTACCTTGCACTGGAGCCACTCTTTTCTTTCCAAAGGCGTGGAGAGAGATGCTACTGCAGGCAACACCCCATGAGAAACATCATGAGCATCTTTAAAAGCTCTCTACCTGCCCGCTCCCAACACCGACGTGTGTGAGCAGGGATTTAAAGGGACATTCTGAAGTGTAGAAACATTTTATCGTTACGTACTTTTTCTGTGCAGTTAGTTCTCCTTCAACTCCGCCCAACAACAGAGGTCGTTTTTAATACAGGAGTAAAGGCACATTGCACATCAGCAAAACATCACGTATGGGTTTAGGGAGAGCGACATCAGTGATTGGAAGGTTGGAAGTTTCGGGTCACTTTTTTATTATAGATTCAAGCAGCCCTGAATACCTTTTCAAGAAACATTTCAGAATCCCAGTCACATCCAGTATGATTTCTACATAGGTCAACAGTATACAATCAGAATACTGTTTGTGCGTTATATAAAACACACCGCCCAAAGCATTTCTAAAACAGGAGTTACACGTTTCTGAATGCACTCTCCTTTATAAATCAAATAAAAGGTCTGAAGCCTGCTTCAAAAAAGAACTATATTCAGAGCTGACAAAGAAGTGATAGGAAACATCTCGGAAAACGAAGGTGCAGTCATTTCCACGCGTCTCTCAAGAGCTGAACCCGCCCGGCGTTCTCTGAAAAAGTAAGGTGTTGGGAGTGTGGCTGGGTGGTCTAAGGTGTTAGTTTGTGCTCCAATTTCTTCGATGGGTTAGGTTTGAATCTTGCTGCTGCTAAGTGTTGGTGGGTTAAGACCTTCCTTCTATTGCGAGTTCAATGGGTAAAAGCTTTGCTTGACAGTCTGTCGAGAGACTGAACTAGGTGTTTCAAGATAGTCTTTGTCAGCTTAACATCAAGGCATAAAAAAGCCTAATTTTGTCTTCCCAACAGCAAAGCTCTTTGGTCCCTTCAGCGTTATGCAGGGAGCAACATCTGCCGTGATCACTTTTGAGTCAGTGTGAATCGTAGTGTGCCGCAATTGTTTTTAAAATTGGTTTTGTAGGCATGGTACATTTGTCTGTGAAACTTGAATGCTGTGCTTTTTCACGCCTAATCATCGGCAGGAGCAAAGCTTATTCAATCTTTGCGCACAGCGCTCCATCAGAAATACTTTGTCCAAGTTTTGAAGAGATTGTGGGATTCTCTGCACGCGTTCACATCGCGTACCTCAGACAACACCACCATTCGATGAGAAATTGATTCTGCTTCTTGCAGTTGTTCCTGTGGTTGTGATAGTTACAAAGTTGCACTTTCCTCCACGTTCTGCTATAGTATTCACTGGGTGAGCTTCATCATTTGGCTCAGAAAGGTCCACTGTGCTTCGGAAAAAATCAGCAATCAGTCTTTATTTTGTCGGTGAGTATGGCTGTCTTTTAAAGCACATGAAAATCACGAGTTTGTGGATTTCTCTAAATAGCAACGAATTCAGTTGTGCAGTGCTTTACTGCTTTCAGAGGGTCTTTTATCGCCGCTGCTGTAGTAGAGAAGTGACATAACCACAAACGCAATCACTTGTGCTGGCTGTTTCACTAAGTATTAAGCTTTTTTAACTATCACATGATTTTAACTAATTTAACATAATCTCCAGGAGAGCACCTCGCACTGCTCACTGAGCTGATGTATGTGCCCATTTCTCAAAAAATTAAATATCATCTGAACTGATTTTTTTCTACTTTAAATGCTTTCCTACTCTTTTAATATTTCAGTTAAATCTTTTATTTTGAAGTACTTTCCATTGATATTAATCCTAGTCCCGATGAATGAATCTGGGACATGGTGCGTCTTGAATAATGTTCTTATAGGTTTCAGTTTGAAAAAGTGCGCTCTTCAGAAGCTACCAAAACCTGTAATGGTCGCACAAAGCTTAATGCAATAGCAACGTTTGGGGTTGAAAAAGAATATAACTTGCTATGAATACGAACACTGTTACAGGAGGCGTGTAAGGACTATTTTAGCTCAGATCATCAATTTATCTTACATTTCTACTCCATTAATATCGCTATTGAGTGCTAAAGGTAGGTCCTGGCAATACTTCTTGAGATCTTCTTAACTTAAAAAAATATATTTCCAGTACTAAACAAAAAGTAAAAAATACCGATTACTTGCAACTGATAAAATCTCTCTTCCAGGGACGTTGTAGCTACATGCAAATTACAATGGAAAACTTTTATCAGCTTTAAAAGTTTCTTTTGCATTTATAAGACGATCAGCATGACACTCAAAACATACCTGTATTCAGTAAGCGCTGAGTCTGCTGGCTGAGCAAGTTGCTTCCTCTACACACAATAGCAGCCCCGACGCTAAGATAAATGAAGCTTTTATTGCTTTTATTGGGCACTTTTCATATCCAATGAGCTTGACATCTCCCAAGGGCAATGGAGTTTTTTTGCGACACTGCTTTTCCCTTTTTTCTTCTTTCTGTACTCTGATGGAAAAAAAAACTAGAAATCATGTTAGGGAAAAATGTATTTTTTTTCGTGGAGAAAACGTGCACCAGGAAATGTTTGGTTTTGAAGAAGTGATTTAACATGATACATGACCTAATTTACTGGAGTAAATGCTCACACTGCAAGGTCTGCTTTACTACAAGAGAGAAGTAGAGTGAAAGATGTCATAATTGCACTGCGTTGTTGAAGAAAACCTTTTTCTTTGAATTCTAAATCAATCAGAATTTCAAAGTGACACACAAACCCTTTGTCTGTATGAAAGAGATGATATTTTAAAACTGATAAAAATGTAGAAAACACGTTTCTCACTTAGAAATTTTAGATGGGATGGTGTATTACTAGTTGCAGCACTGAACTCACCATGGTGCAATTCAGTTACATGATTGGCCAGTGGTTTAATGAATAACGCGTCTGATTTTGCATCATGAGATTGTAGGTTCAACTTCTACCGGGTTCGTGTGTTTTTAAATCAGGCTACTCAGAAATAGATATCCATTATGTGAATGAACCGCACCTGAAAGCAAACGTTGGTCGGGTTTCCTTCTTTCCAGCATGAAATAGCAAATCGTTACAAAAAGCACCAGCTAATGTCCAATAGCGTTAGTCGTTTTAATTAACATGAATATACTGTAAGGTCCTGGTACATGGGATTGGATTTCATCCACAATTTAAAAGGGCAAATTATATTTACAGTATTTATATTTAAGTATTGAATATTTATATGGAATTTTACCACTGAAGGGAAATATTAGTGCCTGAGCATAAAAAGAATAGGAGCATACTGCAATGCGTGTGAAGGCCATAAACGATATTAATTTTGGAACATAAACATACAGTATATGGCTGGTCTCGGTACTTTAAAGAAAACATACACAAAACATGGTTTCATTATGACCAGAATCAGTCTTGAGATATTTTTAACTTGATTTACAGTATTTGAGAGGTATGTCTTGACACCGATACTACGTAAATACTGCTCACGTATATGTTTCTAGGTTTATATTATGCATTTCATACGGTCAAATTACTTTTGAGCAACTGATAAGAAGTGCAAAACGGTAGGCCCAGGGCGTTTTAGTTTCGTTTTGTGCGGGGACTGCTTTAACTATATCGCCGTGGATTGATTAGAGATATCAAGTACATACAAGTCATTTTTTAAATGTTGTAGTTCGTCTTGTAAAAATGTTACGAGTACATCATCTGTCAACAATTACACAGGTTCTGTTTCCATATTGCAGATTTTGGTTACGTAATATTATTTTCTAATTTCACGTTGTGAATATATGATTTGGGCAAACAGAGCCGCAAAGAAGTACATTATGGGTTGTTGTTTTTTTTGCAGTTTTATCTAGAACAAGCGATGCTTAAACCTTTGTCTGATTCCTGTGAAACTATCCACACGACAGTTACCTAGGACTTGACTTCAGTGATGTCACTGATGGGATGTTTCTAAAAATCCATCCACTGTAAAACTTCTTCTCCAGTTATCCTGCATATGTATTCGCTAATGAAGCTGTGTGTTCTGAGCCTGGTTCTCTACATTTCTGTATGAACCAGCTTAGAGGGCTAAAGACAGCTTGTGTTTAAATTGAGTGTAAGGTAATTTATGCTTCTAAAGTCATGGTCAGCATTTATTATTGTACTGTGCTGTAAACTTGTTCTGTGCCTAATTACATTATTTTATAGCTTTATCAAATCTGTCGATAATGTTTCTGTAGTGCTTTTTCAGCCCTCAGCATGTGACTGTGCTGGTGGCGCTGTGTGTTAGTTTCCTGATTCCCATGTCATATGGTCTGTGATTGAATCCCATGGAACTTTGACTTTATTTTTTAACAAACATTTCTTTGAAAAAATGAAACGTTTCCCTTGGTCAGAGATTAAATAAAACCTCACTCGCACCAAACAAATTTATATTTCTAAATATCACAACATGATCGGATTTAAGTCTTTTTAATAACAATGAATAGTCACCTATGCGTTAAAAAATAAACATTTATATTGATTTGAATCGCGTTTTGATTTAAATCGTAAACACGTGTTTAAATATATGTGTTTAAAGGCGATATACTGTATAAAAGCGCTGATTCTTATTGAATGTGTTCCGCCGGGGATTCAAAAAATGATTTTTTTTTAATCGCGTATCTAAGGAAAATTGCAGTATAACTTTGTTCATGCACAAACAGTGGCATGTTACATTATAATTTGGGTGTCTCCTCTTGCCAGAAAGCTCTAAATTGCATTTTGAGTGCGGTTTTTGACTTTTTCTAAATCGCAACCCATAAATAAAGCTGATACAGTTTAGACTTACTGTATTCTAAACTATTACAACAGCACATTGGACAATGCAACGTAAATTGCAAAAATGCACTTGGAATCTGTCCAAGCCCTACTACGAAAATTATTTAAACTGTGACACTTATCATTCACCTTTAATAAACTTTATTTTATATAGCGTTTTAAGCGAATAGGTAATTAGATTGCTCATAAACCTAATCGCTTTTTCTACATAAACACAGCGTGATTGCTCTCTGAAAATGCTTTTCCTTTATATTTAGGCTCAGATTTCAACTATAGATCGTATTATTATAAACTTTCTTGGAAAAATGTCTTTTATGTAATCCATGTTTGCTATTAATTCATTTAGGGCTAAAATACTGTACGCTCATTGTCTTCCAATCGAGTCGAGTTGACATTGGAAGCTTGCCACGCCCGGACTGTTACACCAACGCATTAGCATGCTAAAGCGATTTCATTGAGGAGCCTAGCTACTAGTTAACACTGTACTTCCTACTTTGAAAATACCTGTGAAACCGGTTTAATTCGTCACAGCCAGCACTCCTGCAGAGAGGGGGGGTTGTACTCGTTAATGTCCGATGACATACAAGTGGAAAGATTACAGATTTTAATCGTCTTTTTTCTGAACCAGGGAAAATCTGATCATGTTTCTCTATAACAATAATAAAAAACTTTATTTTACATATCACCTATAAAAGTGGCATCTCAAAACAATACATTAGATGTAAACCACAGATTACAAGGTAAATACCCAGACAAACGCAAACGCGTTTTTAATAAAATGCTTTTATTCATTCAACAGAGAGAGAGCGTAAAATCTGGGTGTAACAGCTGTTCCTTTTTCTGATCACTCGCTCTCTGAGATACATGGGAATCCAGGGTTTTTTATCAACGCTTTCTTTTCCCTATACCAGATCTTATGGAACCACTTCAGAAGGGTGTCAGCCAGTCAGATTCCAGGAATCGGTACTTTAAAGGAAAAATACACACCAGTATTCCATTTCTCCCTAAACATTTTAAGCATCGAAGTCTTTAACTAACATGTGAAATAGCGTGTGAAAAAGTGGTAGTTTTAAGCTTTTCTGCTAATATAATATGGAATCGCGTATCTAAAGAATTTAATAATGATATGATTATATTCGTGTACTGCGACAGGGCTGTGTAGGGCTGTTTCACCTCTCTCTTCATGCGACTGTACCAGGAAGAGGATTTCTTTCTATTCGAAACGTGTATTTTAAAAGTTTAAGAAGTAAAAACCTTACAGCGTACACAGATTTCTAAACTGATCAGGATCGTTATCTTTGTCTTATGCATAATAATGTTCACCGCTCTGTCCAGCAAATTAATAATAAACTTTATTTTATATAGCGTTTTAAACGAATAAGTAATTAGATTGCTCATAAACCTAATCACTTGCTTTTTCTTTTTATTTAGGCTCAGATTTCAACTATAGATCGTATTATTAATAACCATAATAACAACCAACCAACAAAAACAACCATATAAACATAATACCAACCAAAAACATAGATAACGACCACAATACAAAATCAAATATATCAAACCATTATACTCTCGCAAATTCCTCCAATTATCATAATCCCGCCCCTTATGCAAAACCAAACCCTACTCCCATCCCAGTTTATCCTCTTTATCATAAACAAAATCCACCTCAATTTTCAACATAAAGCATTACACAAAATCAATACCTCAACACTCCATACTCAACAACGATAATTCACAAACAGCCAGAACATGTAACTCCACATTCCCAAACAGACCTAATTTCCATAGCCCCGCCCCTTATGCAAAACCAACATCCCTCCCCTGTTCTCTCTCTCCCCTGGCGTTTGTAATCGTTTTTATTTTCAAATAAATTTTAGCAAAGTCATGTATTTTAAAAATCTTAAGATTTTTATATTTATGTCTTTATTTAGTGGTTTCATTAGTGACAAAGGCTAAACTTTCTTGGAAAAATGTCTTTTATGTAAACCATGTTTGCTATTAATTCATTCAGGGCTAAAATATGTTCATTGTCTTCAAATGAAAGAAGGGTTCCTTTCGCCGTGGTCGGGTTGAAATTAGTAGCTTGCCACGCCCGGACTGTTACACCAACGTATTAGCATGTTAAAGCAATTTCATTGAGGAGCCTAGCCTTTCTTAACTAGCACTGTACTTACTGGGTTTTTGAGGGGGGGGGGAGGTGTCTTTCGCTGTGAAACCAGTTCAGAAAAAAGACGATTAAATTTAATAAACGATTAAGGGTATTTACCTTGTAATCTGTGGTTTACATCTACTGTATTGTTTTGAGATGCCACTTTTAAAGGTGATATGTAAAATAAAGTTTTTTATTATTGTTATAGAGAAACATGATCAGATTTTCCCTGGTTCAGAAAAAAGACGATTAAAATCTGTAATCTTTGCACTTGTACAGTATGTCATCGGAAAATACAATCAGCTTCTTCTTTGTGTAAGGATGGTTTCAAAAAGTAATCTAAGTGGTGAGAAAGTTGTGCTCCTCAAAGCGCTTTACAGGATAAAAACAATAACAACAATAGTGGCTGGGCAAACGATTTTTTTATAGAAATACAAAATGAGATACTGTATAATGATGTGCATGAACAAAGTTATACTGCTATTTTCCTTAGATACGCGATTAAAAAAAAAATTTTTGAATCCCCAGCGGAACACATTCCATAAGAATCAGCGCTTTTATATATCGCCTTTAAACACATATATTTAAACACGCGTTTATGATTTAAATCAAAACGCGATTCAAATCAATATAAATGTTTATTTTTTAACGCATAGGTGACTATTCATTGTTATTAAAAAGACTTAAATCTGATCATGTTGTGATATGTAGAAATATACATTTGTTTGGTGCGAGTGAGGTTTTATTTAATCTCTGACCAAGGGAAACGTTTCATTTTTTCAAAGAAATGTTTGTTAAAAAATAAAGTCATAGTTCTATGGGATTCGATCACAGACCGGGTGACATGAAAGTCAGGAACCTAACCCAGTCACATGCAGAGTGCTGAAAAAGCACTACAGAAACATTATCGACAGACAATGTACAGCGTGTACAGATGCAGCCATTCAAAGTGCGCGTTACAGACACGTACCGCAGGTGACGTCGCTCAGTATGACGCAAGATGACGCGCGGCACCGCAGTACGTGATTGGTTGACCGACAGGAGCACTCGTGGTCCGTTGGTCTGTCGTAGAAAGACTTTACCACTGAAGGGAAATCTTAGTAGCTGAGCATAAAAAGAATAGGAGCATACTGTAACGCGTGTGAAAGCCATAAACGATATTAATTTTGGAACATAAACATACAGTATATAGCTGGTCTTGGTACTTTAAAGAAAAAAATACACACCAGTATTCCATTTCTCCCTAAACATTGTAAGCTTCGAAGTCTTTAACTAACGTGATACCGGAGTCAACAAGCATACTTTTAGAATTTGATTAAAAGGGAATATAATATGGAATCGCGTATCTCAAGAATTTAATAACGGTATGATTATATCCGTGTACTGCGGCAGGGCTGTGTAGGGCTGTTTCGCCTGCCTGCTCATGCGAGCTGTCTTGTAGCCGACTGGTCTAGGTGCGTGGCTACCAACGGGCAGGTTGTGTGCTCGAATCCAGCTGGTGCTGGATCTTCCAGTTTTATTTATTTATTTTTTAATCGCGTAACATAAACATATTACCGTATGCAAACTGTACTGTATACAGTATGTATATGTATATTTAATGTCTTAACTGTGCCCGTTTAATTGAATTTAAAAAAAATTATTTAACACGAACATTAAGCTGTTTACATCTTCCGCCTGAGAACAGTCACCCGTTGCTACCCAACGCAGAATGGTGATTGGCTGACACCATCTGACACCCCTCTGATTGGAGAAAAAAGACGTGCTGGTTTGCTATACATACTGTACCAGGAAGAGGATTTCTTTCTATTCAAAACGTGTATTTTAAAAGTTTAAGAAGTAAAAACCTTACAGCGTACACAGATTCAGGATCGTTATCTTTGTCTTATGCATAATAATATTCACCACTCTGTCCAGCAAATTAATAATAAACTTTATTTTATATAGCGTTTTAAACGAATAAGTAATTAGATTGCTCATAAACCTAATCACTTGCTTTTTCTTTTTATTTAGGCTCAGAGTTCAACTAGCAAAATATTTTGAATTATATTTAACCCTATTTTTTCTTTAGTTTTGTATTTAACTTATTATATGATAGTCAGACTTAATGTATATTTGAACAATGAAAATATATTTTTACAAGATTTTACATTAAGCACTTAAAATTAATATGGTTAATAAAAGTAAACTGTAACATGCTGTAACAAGATCGGTTAAACTGCGAAGAAAATGCTTTCAGAGAAAATGTTTCAGGTGTGAAGAACATAGATCTCTAATGCAATTTCAACCAAACCTGTTCCCACACACCCTGCCCCCACTACCATTAGAATATACACAAACATTTTAGCGTTTCATTCTGAGCAGAAGACCCTCACACCTGAAGAGTGCTGGCTGTGACGAATTAAACCGGTCTTACAGGCTTCAATCACAGACCATGTGACATGGGACTCAGTAAACTAACAGCGGCACTGGATTTGATAATACCTAACCAAAATCCGCAATATGGAAACAGAACCTGTGTGATTGTTGATAGATGTACTCGTAACATTTTTTCAAGACGAACTACAACATTTAAAAAATGACTTGTATGTACTTGATATCTCTAATCAATCCACGGGTCCCAGCACAAAACGAAAGTAAAATGCATACCGTTTCGCGCTTCTTATTAGTTGCTCAAAAGTAATTTGACCGTATGAAATGCATAATATAAACCTAGAAACATATACGTGAGCAGTACTTAAGCACTGTAGTATCGGTGTTAAGACATACCTCTCAAATACTGTAAATCAAGTTAAAAATATCTCAAGACCGATTCTGGTCGTAATGAAACCATGTTTCGTGTATGTTTTCTTTTTCATCTTGAAATAACTCATTTCTAAATACCTTTTTCACTGTTAACATCTTGCAGCAACTTTGCGAACAAAATATACACTCTGACAGTTCATCCTGCTACCAACATTAAATAAAACAAATCTTAAGATTTCTATATTTATGTCTTTATTTAGTGGTTTCATTAGTGACAAAGGCTAAACTTTCTTGGAAAAATGTATTTTATGTGTTGCAGAAAAAACTGACTTGCTTTAACAAAATATGTTTACAAATCCTTTCACCTGGCATTTTCGTAGTTAGAAATTATGGAACGCTCTGTTAAAAGCAAGGGAGTTTGCTTTTAACTCAGCCCTGCCGCAGTACACGGATATAATCATACCGTTATTAAATTCTTGAGATACGCGATTCCATATTATATTCCCTTTTAATCAAATTCTAAAAGTATGCTTGTTGACTCCAGTATCACGTTAGTTAAAGACTTCGAAGCTTACAATGTTTAGGGAGAAATGAAATACCGGTGTGTATTTTTCCTTGTGATATTTTAAGCTCTAGTTGAATGATAGGTGTCGCATTTTAAATCATTTTCGTAGTTAGAAATTATGAAACACCCTGTTAAAAGCAAGGAAGTTTTTATGCCCGTTGAAGTAAAACAAAATGCCTGACAAAGTATGGCTTGGACAGATTCCAAGTGCTTGTACAAATGTGCTAAAGAAATTATACTTTGAGTATACAGCTTGTCCAAAGTCATCCATTATTAATACTATTAGTAATATCTTCGGTAAAGGCTTTGATGCATAAATATTTCTGATAAAGGTAGGTTGTGTACTTTTGTCCAACTGAGCAATCTTGCTTTCATAAAATATACCAACATTTTAATGACTGAAGATTAACATGCTGTAATACACTGTTCAAAATTAAAGGCTCAAATGCTGTACATGAGAGGTTAAGCTCCCTCTGGCGGTTTTACAAGGTGACGCCGGATAGTTTCCGGCAGAGCGTCAAATGACGCGCGATTAACCACGTGACACCGCGTGATACCGCGACACGCCCACCGGGGTATGCCGCAAAATAACTCACCCATTTTGAATGGCTGCATCTGTATCTAATGTAGAAGTTATAACCAAGTTCATTTACGAAACGGTCTAAATGAATGATATACTGAACGTATGTCCTCTTGATGTGTAACACTTCGTAACTGATTGAATATATACCTTTTGTATTCTGATAACCCTCTCGATAAGATCTGTTAGGTTTATATGCATATTCTATGTATTAATAAATGTATCCTCGTGTATTAGTACCTGTGTGTGTGCGTTGTTTGAGTTATGTCGCATGGTTGGATTCTAAAGCCATCAAAAGAATCAACTTTGTGATTTACTGCTACAATTAATAATTGTCTCAGTAAATGCCCAAACCCTACAGAACTGGTGCCTTCAGAGAGCCACTATGATTACATATTTGGCGTCCCTGAACCGGTTTTCCCTACATTATTTGGCGTCCCTGGCACGGGCGTGTCAAGACTGAAATGAGTCAACCAAGCGTAATAATTCAATATAAAACGCCGCGGGTTTCATACACGATAATACAGTGTGCTGAAAGCAGAAAGAAAAAGTTCCCCTTGCTCTTTAAGCAGTGCTTGAGTGTTTTGTGATCTTTTGCGATCTACCGGGTTGATTGCATACTTGATCTTGTGGTTTTCTGTGGTAAAACTGTGATTTCGTACTTAAAAATAATACTCTTTAAGTTTAACGATGGTTGCTAAAAGGTCTGAATTCGAGTCGCTATTAAGCACTCTCTCTAGCAGCGACAAGTCTGACCACGATCTCTTCCATATCTCCGTCAGCGGAGAAGCTAGAAGAATAAATCTCCATTCTCTGAGAGAGCTAGCGAAGGACATAGAGAGATTTGACCCCGCAGTGTCAGAGAATAATATCGAGAGTTATATTCGGGACCTCAGGTATACCCTGCAGTACCTGCCAAACGCAACAGAACAGGAGAAAGTGTTTCTGGTCAGGAAAACTACCAGCAGAGCAGTACATGAGTGGATGGCTAGGCAGATGAAAGAAGTCTGTAATGATTTTGAGGAGCTGTGTCAAGCACTTATCGAGGAATACAGTGCGTTTATTGACCCGACTGCCGCGATAGCCGCCGGCCTTAACATTAAGCACGAGAGAGCAGAGTCCCCTCGCGAATATTATGAGAGACTTAGACAAACTTATTTTGCAGGGCGAAATGATGAGGGTTGCGAAGAGAACACACATTTCAAGGGTTTATTCATTGCGAATCTCCACCCGTCAGTCAGAAAGATGATCTTAATGCATACAGATGCACAGACCATGAAAATGACTGATATTAAGAGATTCGCGCAGAAAGCCTGGGAGTATGATGTCCAAAACTCCCTCCTGCTCGAAGGAGCACAGGCTCCTGAGCTGGCTAAGCCCCGTTCCAAAGCATGCATACAGGACCGCACCCAGCGTCCTAAGTGCCATGAGAACACCGGGGGAGGGAAAGGGCTAGATAAAGCTGAACAAAAGGATTCAGTAGCCGCCCGCCTGGCCAGGCTTGAACAAGCTTTATTAGAACAGGGACAACTGCTCCCAAAGGCTGCCGGAAGCGTGAATGAGCTGATACTCTCCACTGGAGGAGGCGGAGACCCGCCCCCTCTCCCTCCCTCAGTCTATCTGATTGAGTGGAAGGGTTCCTGCCTGGATGAGGTCAGCCACTCCCAAGTGAGTGCTGACTCCACCCCTGAAGTCACAGAGCAGGCAGTAAAACACAGAGGAAAAGCAGGAAGCTTTTACCTCAAGGCTGCCATGGGAGATGTCTTACCCAGTGAGACACTGATTGACACTGAGGTTGAAAGGTGTTTGATGTCACACCGCAAGCTCAAACGGGTTGACAAAGAAAAGGGTATGCGACTCAGAGTGGAACCTTTGGTGGATCACCAGAAAGGCAAAGTGTGGAAACAGGTCAAGGCTCCTAAGCCTTCTGTACAGAAGGAAAGGGGGGCCAAGAGGCAGACTGTGCTCACACAGTGCCCACCGAACACAGAAGCCTATGTGAAGATTCCTTCTGTTCCCTCTGGACAAGAAATAAAAATATTTCCTTGTTCCCCGGATATACAGGGAAGTCGTGTCCCAGCTGAGGTCACAACAGCCTCCATGCCACAGGAGCGGTGCTCCGAGCAGCCGCCTGATCCACCAGGTAAAGCACACCCCTTTTACATCCCTAAAGAGGAGCAGATCTCCCCACCTGGCGATGAAAAGGAGCTTTCCCTGTGCACCCTGGCACCCAAGAGGGGTCAGGACCACCACCCTGCAGTGGTGGAAGGGATCCAGATGGCAGGAGAGCAGGTTGGTGATGTAGCCCTCACCCTTAGCCCTGAGAGGTCCTCTATCAGTGAGGATCTGCTTGAGCAGCTGTCACGGGGCCACAGCCAGGTTCCCCTGGTGCAACATTCACAGGTTAGACAGGAGGTCCAGCTGGACGCTGAGGCTACTGCGCTGTGGACACACCTGATCCCAGATGCCGATTCCCTCTGCTGTGACCCAGGGAACCTGCAGTCAGGTAACATTATTTCTCACAACTACCAGGTAGTGAGTGAGACTGACCTGATTGTTCCTGCCTCGACGGCAGGGTTGCCAACACACCCAGTCCCCCAGAAGGGACAGGGAATGAAAGCCGAGCCGGTTTTCTTACAGCCACCAGCTCAGTCTGTCAGTCTGAGTCTGACCAACAGTGGTTCAGCCAGACTGGAGCTGGATGGTCAAGTCACCCGCCTGCCAGTGCAGGACATCGCAAAGAGGGGTGTCAAAATCCCCGCCTGCACTGACATGGGCCTGGTGGGTGATAGTAAGTTCAAAGACAATGAACTAGCTATCCCAGTGCTGGGGCAGCTCCCTGAACCCTTAGCGAGGGAAGGGGGGAGCGAGCAGGTGTCCTACACCCACGCCCAGCTAACGATTGTAAACATGACGATAGAGGGATTCCTCAAGCAGGAAGAGTGCAGGGTGGACCTGAACAGTGAGAATGGGGTAACAATCCCAGATCACTCAGGTGCTCCAGATGACCACTCAGCCGAGGGTCAGGCATGCTCCACCGCTGCACCGCCCCCTGCAGGTTTCCTAGAGCACAGGCATGAACAAATCGAAAAAGCAGATGCCCTGGAAATGGAGGAGCAGCATCAGCCGCTGCGTCAGATCTCCCCAGATTTCCAAGATGTTGGTGCCAAAGATGCCACATGGCATACTGAGAAAGACACCATGTACACGCTGCGCCAGCTTAGAAAGGCAACAGTCACTCAGAAGGAGATGACTGGGATCAGCCACCCGAAAAGACTTTTGAGAGGACTGATTGCTGCCGCCACTGTTGCACGTTTGCTATTTCTGGTAGGTTTGTGTGCTACTGGCACTCTCACCCTGACTGCCCCAAGAAGGCAGGTGTCAGAGATGCCAGAGGGTAGTGACAGACTGTATCAACAGCACCAAAAGTTGGAAAGCTTAGGGAAAACCCTACAGGCAATTTCCTACGCAACAGGGTTAAACCTTATTCCCCAACCAGTGGACATGATTGTTGGTGTTATACAGTGGGTTTATGCTTGTGTGCAACAGGCCAGAATGTTGACACAAGACCTGTTAAGGGAGTTTAGTGCCACTGTAGCCAGTCTAGCCATGGCACAAATCCCAACCCACTTGATTCCACTCTTCTCAGAAGAGGAGTATGTGACATTAACCCCATCGCTCATAGCTCACCCAGGAGGCAATCCAAGATTGAATTCGGTTCCAAATCTTGAGATGGGTATGGCTACCAAAGCTATCCATTGGCTGTGTCTAAACGATTCACCAATGAAGGGTGTAAAGCTACTAATGGGCAGAGGGAGGTTAATGAACCCCATGAAGAGCAGGTGGGAAGTAAATGGCTGGTCAGCACACCACATTTAACTGTCAGTATGACTTGTGACAGGCATGATACAGCTACCACAAGGCAGCTACCTCATCAAACAGTTTCCTGTAAGTTCCCGAGGAGGCCATAGTACAGCATGGTAACTTAACACTGTACGGTCTGGAACCAGACAAAATAAGACCAAACTTGAGGTCATGGATGCCTTCAGGTGCCACACTATTGAATTGGATAGAAATCCAAGAAACAGTAAGCCCTGAAGAGGTACAGGTAGTTGAGTTTGCTTTAATGGAACAAACCTCCAAACCACCCTAGCAGATACCCAACACAGGTGTTGTGGTTTATCGGGGGGCTGGGAACAGGAACTGGTGTTATTGTAACACTGCTGCCGGGTAGCTGGATCATGACTGACAGTGTACTCTGGATGATGTACTCTCACATCAAGATGTACTCTGGGTAGCACGAATGAGTCAAAGGTAGCATGTCAAAAGAAAGGAAGTGACTTCTCCCCAAATATCTACCACAGAGGTATCAGATATTGACAGTGAACTTCCTGATGTGTAATTCCTAGACTTAGATAATGTCTCCTACCGAGTTTATACATACTCCAGATGTTATTCATCCTGTTTGTATCCAATGCTGGTTCCGGTATGAATTCTCGAGGAGTAATGTAGACATTTAAGATAAATGTTCTAATGGCAAGGGACATCACTTAACTCTGTTTTGTTTTGAAGGCAACAATGCCTCGGGACCTCGTGACCTTCAAAAAGGGGGGATATGTAGCGGCGAGGCTTAATAATAAGGCAGAATTAAGTGTTTCTGAGCTTTCCAAATGAGGCCCCATTTCTCTGTTCATCTCTGTGGTGCAGCCACAGAGAGACCATTAGGGTGATTTAAGGTCCTAGGACAGCTCCCAAAGGGGGATGCACTTAGCTAAGCCTGGCTATCATGATCAATGGTCATCCACTGGCGCCTATCTGTCTAGGGAGTGCCAGTTGGACATCTGGACTGCATTACTAAGTGTCAGGACTAAGTGACTCATATCTCACCTTGATCAACCAATCAGGGACTGGTAGGGCCGAGTAACCCACGTGGGACTCTGATGCCGATGGAACTTTCAGCCAATCAACGAGCTGTAGTTCCTCCAGGTAAAAACAGGCAACACAGAGAGCCTGTGAGATTCAGTAAGATTCTCAGGAAAAATTCTCAGGAAAATTCTCAGGCAGAATAAAAAATCATTATTCTCTTCTCAGTCAGATTCACAGCTCAGACTCACACTCAGACAGGATCTCAACTCCGTACTGCTCTCTATCCTCACAATCCAGAACCAGAAGATATTCAGACAATCAGTGCTGCTACATGAACAATATCAGACAGAACAGCCTGGACTCATGTCACATTTGCCCCTTTTATCCTTCCTCCCAGCCCTCTTAGAGACATAAAAGAGCTCCTGGTTCTCCTCTCTGTGAACTGGGCTCAGGGGTCACTGATCTGGCAGTTGTGGGCTCTGATCCAGGTCGAAAGCAAGAAGGTTTTATTAACGCTTTCCAGGACTTCCAGCCCTTTAGTATTACTTTCTTTACTGTATGTCAGCCTCCCAAAATGTTTATAAATGTTTTATAACACATATGAGTGTGGAATTATCTTATTATTTATATATAGTATTTATGTAATAAACACCAATAGTGACACTATGATCAGTATATTGATTATTTGTAGCCGATGGTCCGATAGTCGTGTCTACAATAGTGACCATTTGACCAGTCTGTAGCTCTGAGCAGTGGGACTCAGATCACACAGAAGACCTGTCTGTGTGTGATTCCATACCAGCCCTGGGATTCAGCTACTCTCACAAATGTCTCATAGACCGTCTTATAAATTTACAATTTGATGAAGTCATGTAACAGTTTTACAGATAATTTAAATAATCAGACAGCAGTTTTGCCAGTGGATACATCTCCACATGGGGGAAAGAAACTGAAATATATGTGCTCACTGTAAAGTAGGAAGAGGTGGTCAGACAAGCAATACAACTTTGCAGATAATTTGAAGTAACATTGTTTTATGTCAATCAGCTCACAGATTTCACTTCATGTGCCTTAAGCTGTGCAATTTGTATGGTTGTTGAATGAGATTGATTTCTTCACAAGCCCAGTCAATTGCCAGTGGAGAGCTTGCCGACGCACACCTTCATGAAGACTCTCTTTAAGATTTCATTGTCACGTCGCCTCCGTTGCATACAATAGTAGCTCCGACACTAAGAGAAAGGATGAGAAATGGCGTTTATCAAGCGATTGCAGTGTTTGTTTGACTGAGGATCCTTGTGTGCTGAACTGGCCTCTGAAGAAAGTGTAGTGCAGTAAAACAGAAGGTTTGTGTCACTCAAGATTGTTACAGAACAATACAATTGAAATACTTTTATGAGAGTAAATATTACTGGTGCATCACAGTTCTTATAATGGTGAAAACAGGAGCACTTCCTCTACATTTTTGACTGAAGTATTTAAACGGAAAGAAATACTATCACTATGCAATTCATAAATGCAATTGAGCTCCTCTAAATGTTCTAGTCTGATGAAACAATGTATAGAATTAGGTGACAATATCGGAATTCATTCAAATGCACAAGATTAATTTTCAGCAACAAAAAAAGTGCTTGGAAATATTTTACAAGAATGAAACCTTACATTCACCTAAATAAACATTCACCCTCTACATTAGCAGAGAACAGTAGGACAGAAGGTTAGTGTCACTGGACACTGCATCAGAGAGGCCGATCTCTTCTCCCTGATTATGCAGGCTTACCCACTCATGATGAACTGTCCTCCAGCGAAACTCAGCTGCCATCATCGACTCAGACATGACGTTCATGTACATATCATACCTTAATATAGCACTGCATTACAATAATTTGATCAAAACAACTGGTGAAAAAAAAAATCAAATATTTCTTTCCTTCTTTTAGTAGATAAAGACTTTGTCCAAAAAAGAAGCATTTATACCTTTACTCTCCTACCAGCCCTTACAAGTCACCCAGTTTTTAATTTAGAGCTGGATTAAAGCTCTAGTCTCTTTGGGGGTGTGAGTTGGAATCCCACTGCTGCCAAATATCTCCAACTATCTCAGTGTTAAGAAGCAAAAAACACACATTTGCTGCAGAAGTAACAGGAGAATTTGTGCCATTCAGCCTTATAGCGTGATGTCATTTTCTCATGCTCATTTTTAGATGCTTGTGATCGAATCTATGATTATTATGAGTGTGCCCTCCATAAAGGTAGCACAGATATAACGTGCCAAGTTTTCAGAGAATCATATTAAATACAGGTCAGAAGAAGGTGACAAAGTATCTGCTAGACAGTTCAGCAATTTCAACGGTGTTCTCTGTTGTTTAGGTCCAGAATGACACCCGTTACAACCAGGAAACACACAGTGTCAGGCATCAAAAAGACTTCCCAAAACCCTGATCCTCTCCTTGATCCGGTAATGGCATCCAGACATTTCCTGCAACAAAGCCAGGATACAGTCTTCAACAACACGAGTGAAAGGCTAATTCCCAACCTTTGCAATCCTTTGCAAAGAAGGACCGCATGTGCTCAGTGTTAAATGCACTGTTCATTATTATTAATAATAATAATCTTTACATTATATAGGGGCTTTAAAGGTGGCATTTCAAAGCGCTTTACAGAATGAAACCAATAAAGTTAAAAAAATACACAAGATAAGCAGGATGAGAATACACAGTTAGAGGAGACAATAGATGGTGGTATTAAATACAGTAGGAACAGAGGGGTAAAGAATAGTTCATTAAAGGCTCTTCTAAAGAAGAGGGTTTTGAGTCTGGATTTGAAGGAGTTTAGAGAAGGTGACTCTCTGATATCCTTGGGGATAAAGATCCAGAGCTTTGGGGCAAAACAGGAGAATGCCCTGTCACCCATAGAGTGTAGATGGACTGGGGGACAGATAGGAGACCAGAATTAGAAGAGCAAAGGTTGTGAGGTGGGGAGTAGGGCGATAACCCAGACAGGTACTGAGGTGCCAACCCATGGAGAGACTTATAGGTGAGCATGAGGATTTTGAAGTTGACAGGAAGCCAGTGCAAGGAGTCCAGGACAGGAGTAATGTGATCACAGTCAAGTGCTAATTTATTTCTTGTGGCTGCTGGTTCATTTTCAACTGTGGACTCTTAAGAAGTCCTTTATTTGACTTGATCAACACCAATCCCTAGAGGATTTCGAAAGGTTGAATCAATATGATACATGACTCTGGTGGGACTCGAACCCACAACCTTTTAATGACTTCATTCTATCAAGCCCTAAAAGTCCAATGCACTCTCATGGTTTTTAGTGAGGCATCTTAACCAGCTAAGCCTCGGCGCCAAACCTGCTAAATGTTATCCACAACTTCAAACACCTGTTAGAAACGGGCAACTGCAGTGTTACGCCTGCTGGCTCAACAGATAATCCTTTTCAAAGTTTAAGGAGAGGATTTCTTTGTTAATTCAATTAAACGTTTCAGAAATGCTGAACGATTGATGTGTTTCGCGCGCAGCGCTGGCTCTCCTTTGCTTACAAATATTTTTTTTTTACACCAATTTACTCAACTACGATTTTTGCTGAGCATTTTGTTTGATTGCTTCCTATTGTATACTGCACTGATTTCTGTATTGTTCAATTTCCCTGTTGATTTTAATTTCTTGTTTTCTAAGACAATCAAACCAGCTGTTCTGAGCTTACCTTGCACTGGAGCCACTCTTTTCTTTCCAAAGGCGTGGAGAGAGATGCTACTGCAGGCAACACCCCATGAGAAACATCATGAGCATCTGTAAAAGCTCTCTACCTGCCCGCTCCCCACACCGACGTGTGTTAGCGGGGATTTAAAGGAACATTCTGAAGTGTAGAAACATTTTATCGTTACGTACTTTTCTGTGCAGTTAGTTCTCCTTCAACTCCGCCCAACAACAGAGGTCGTTTTTAATACAGGAGTAAAGGCACACTGCACATCTGCAAAACATCACGTACAGGTTTAGGGAGAGCGACATCAGTGATTGGAAGGTAGGAAGTTTCGGGTCACTTTTTTATTATAGATTCAAGCAGCCCTGAATACCTTTTCAAGAAACATTTCAGAATCCCAGTCACATCCAGTATGATTTCTACACAGGTCTACAGTATACAATCAGAATACTGTTTGTGCGTTATATAAAACACACCGCCCAATGCATTTCTAAAACAGGAGTTACACGTTTCTGAATGCACTCTCCTTTATAAATCAAAAAAAGGTCTGAAGCCTGCTCCAAAAAAGAACTATATTCAGAGCTGACAAAGAAGTGATAGGAAACATCTCGGAAAACGAAGGTGCAGTCATTTCCACGCGTCTCACAAGAGCTGAACCCACCCGGCGCTCTCTGAAAAAGTAAGGTGTTGGGAGCGTGGCTGGGTGGTCTAAGGTGCTAGTTTTGTGCTCCAATTTCTTTGCTGGGTTACGTTTGAATCTCGCCTCTGCTAAGTATTTGTGGGTTAAGACCTTCCTTCTATTGCGAGTTCAATGGGTAAAAGCTTTGCTTGACAGTCTGTCGAGAGACTGAACTAGGTGTTTCAAGATAGTCTTTGTCAGCTTATCATCAAGGCATAAAAAAGCCTAATTTTGTCTTCCCAACAGCAAAGCTCTTTGGTCCCTTCAGCGTTATGCAGGGAGCAACATCTGCCGTGATCACTTTTGAGTCAGTGTGAATCGTAGTGTGCCGGAGTTGTTTTTAAAATTGGTTTTGTAGGCATGGTGCATTTGTCTGTGAAACTTGAATGCTGTGCTTTTTCACGCCTAATCATCGGCAGGAGCAAAGCTTATTCAATCTTTACGCACAGCGCTCCATCAGAAATACTTTGTCCAAGTTTTGAAGAGATTGTGGGATTCTCTGCACGCGTTCACATCGCGTACCTCAGACAACACCACCATTCGATGAGAAATTGATTCTGCTTCTTGCAGTTGGTCCTGTGGTTGTGATAGTTACAAAGTTGCACTTTCCTCCACGTTCTGCTATAGTATTCACTGGGTGAGCTTCATAATTTGGCTCAGAAAGGTCAACTGTGCTTCGGAAAAAATCAGCAATCAGTCTTTATTTTGTCGGTAAGTATGGCTGTCTTTTAAAGCACATGAAAATCACGAGTTTGTGGATTTCTCCAAATAGCAACGAATTCAGTTGTGCAGTGCTTTACTGCTTTCAGAGGGTCTTTTATCGCCGCTGCTGTAGTAGAGAACTGACATAATCACAAACGCAACCATTTGTGCTGGCTGTTTCACTAAGTATTAAGCTTTTTTAACTATCACATGATTTTAACTAATTTAACATAATCTCCAGGAGAGCACCTCGCACTGCTCACTGAGCTGATGTATGTGCCCATTTCTCAAAAAATTAAATATCATCTGAACTGATTTTTTTCTACTTTAAATGCTTTCCTACTCTTTTAATATTTCAGTTAAATCTTTTATTTTGAAGTACTTTCCATTGATATTAATCCTAGTCCCGATGAATGAATCTGGGACATGGTGCGTCTTGAATAATGTTCTTATAGGTTTCAGTTTGGAAAAGTGCGCTCTTCAGAAGCTACCGAAACCTCTAATGGTCGCACAAAGCTTAATGCAATAGCAACGTTTGGGGTTGAAAAAGAATATAACTTGCTATGAATACGAACACTGTTACAGGAGGCGTGTAAGGACTATTTTAGCTCAGATCATCAATTTATCTTACATTTCTTTCTCCATTAATATCGCTATTGAGTGCTAAAGGTAGGTCCTGGCAATACTTCTTGAGATCTTCTTTAGAAAACTTAAAAAAATATATTTCCAGTACTAAACAAAAAGTAAAAAATACCGATTACGTGCAACTGATAAAATCTCTCTTCCAGGGACGTTGTAGCTACATGCAAATTACAATGGAAAACTTTTATCAGCTTTAAAAGTTTCTTTTGCATTTATAAGACGATCAGCATGACACTCAAAACATACCTGTATTCAGTAAGCGCTGAGTCTGCTGGCTGAGCAAGTTGCCTCCTCACACACAATAGCAGCCCCGACGCTAATATAAATGAAGCTTTTATTGCTTTTATTGGGCACTTTTCATATCCGATGAGCTTGACATCTCCCAAGGGCGATGGAGTTTTTTTGCGACACTGCTTTTCCCTTTTTTCTTCTTTCTGTACTCTGATGGAAAAAAAAAAACTAGAAATCATGTTAGGGAAAAATGTATTTTTTTTCGTGGAGAAAACGTGCACCAGGAAATGTTTTGTTTTGAAGAAGTGATTAACATGATACATGACCTAATTTACTGGAGTAAATGCTCACACTGCAAGGTCTGCTTTACTACAAGAGAGAAGTAGAGTGAAATATGTCATAATTTCACTGCGTTGTTGAAGAAAACCTTTTTCTTTGAATTCTAAATCAATCAGAATTTCAAAGTGACACAAAAACCCTTTGTCTGTATGAAAGAGATGATATTTTAAAACTGATAAAAATGTAGAAAACACGTTTCTCACTTAGAAATTTTAGATGGGATGGTGTATTACTAGTTGCAGCGCTGAACTCACCATGGTGCAATTCAGTTACATGATTGGCCAGTGGTTTAATGAATAACGCGTCTGATTTTGCATCATGAGATTGTAGGTTCGACTTCTACCGGGTTCGTGTGTTTTTAAATCAGGCTACTCAGAAATAGATGTCCATTATGTGAATGAACCGCACCTGAAAGCAAACGTTGGTCGGGTTTCCTTCTTTCCAGCATGAAATAGCAAATTGTTACAAAAAGCACCAGCTAATGTCCAATAGCGTTAGTCGTTTTAATTAACATGAATATACTGTAAGGTCTTGGTACATGGGATTGGATTTCATCCACAATTTAAAAGGGCAAATTATATTTATAGGCTTCAGACACTTTTTAATACAAAAGTGACCTAAAACTCTGTAACTTTCAGGTTAGTTTGAACCTGTAATGAAAAAGGGGCCTGAAACTTCCATTCTGTGATGTACAGATGCAGCCATTCAAAATGCACGGGCGATACCGCATTATTTTCCGGTACGCTGTATGCAGTCTACCGCGAGTTACCGGTAAATACCGCTAGCAAAATAATAGTATCCGGAATTTCCGCAAGTTGGAGCTAATAAAGCTCAACCTCTCATGTTTGAGCTGTAGCTATCAAAGTCTTTAACAAAGATATTACTAATAGTATTAATAATAAATGACCTTGGACAAACTGTAAACTCAAAGTATTGCCCTGGTCCACATTATTTTTTTCATTGACCGTCTTTGTAAAAGTAACACCACAGCATTTCGCAATCACGCATTTTTTTCCAATCATGCAAAGTACAGTAATTTTTGAGAATCGATTCACCATGCCTTTCACATGCTCATAAAAGAGATTGATTTAGGAACATAAACATATTACCGTATGCAAACTGTACTGTATACAGTATGTATATGTATATTTAATGTCTTAACTGTGCCCATTTAAGTATTGAATATTTATATGGAATTTTAGCTCTGAAGTGAAATCTTAGTGCCTGAGCATAAAAAGAATAGGAGCATACTGCAATGCGTGTGAAGGCCATAAACAATATTAATTTTGGAACATAAACATACAGTATATGGCTGGTCTCGGTACTTTAAAGAAAACATACACGAAACATGGTTTCATTATGACCAGAATCGGTCTTGAGATATTTTTAACTTGATTTACAGTATTTGAGAGGTATGTCTTGACACCGATACTACGTAAATACTGCTCACGTATATGTTTCTAGGTTTATATTATGCATTTCATACGGTCAAATTACTTTTGAGCAACTGATAAGAAGCGCGAAACGGTAGGCCCAGGGCGTTTTAGTTTCGTTTTGTGCGGGGACTGCTTTAACTATATCGCCGTGGATTGATTAGAGATATCAAGTACATACAAGTCATTTTTTAAATGTTGTAGTTCGTCTTGTAAAAATGTTACGAGTACATCATCTGTCAACAATTACACAGGTTCTGTTTCCATATTGCGGATTTTGGTTACGTAATATTATTTTCTAATTTCATATTGTGAATATATGTGTAACGTTGCCATAGCCAAAATGTAATGTAGTGGCTCTCTGAAGGCACCAGTTCTGTAGGGTTTGGGCATTTACTGTGACAATTATTAATTGTAGCAGTAAATCACAAAGTTGATTCTTGCGATGGCTTTAGAATCCAACCATGCGACATAACTCAAACAACTCACACACACAGGTACTAATACACGAGGATACATTTTTTAATACATAGAATATGCAAATAAACCTAACAGATCTTATCAAGAGGGTTATCAGAATACAAAAGGTATATATTCAATCAGTTACGAAGAGTTACACATCAAGAGGACATATGTTCAGTATATCATTCATTTAGACCATTTCATAAATGAACTTGGTTATAACTTCTACATTAGATACTCAAAACAAGTACATAACTCTTAGGAATTAAATTGATATCAACTGGTTGGGATAACAATTGAATTCTTGAGCTGTAATGCATTGAAGTTGAATACTCATCCAATCTCTGGGGATTCAGATCTCCTGCGGGCACAAAGAAACAGTTGCAGGCTGTTGCTGTCCAATCCGCGCTCTCTGGCTCCGTGCCAGGCTGTGCTGTGCGGCTTGCGACGGTGCGCTGCTGATGCTCACTGGCCGGCTAGTTAGTGTTGGCTTTAACTAGCAAAGTTTGCGCACAGGAGAAAAGATGACTGTGAGTCCCAGCAAGTCAGGAAGAGGACCGGTTCGTTTCTGATGAAGAGCTAGTTCTGAATAGTGATTCAGCTGTCCACAGTTCTGACCTGTTCACGAGGCACGATGCTAACCTCAGGTGGATCCTCTGGTTACTCTCTGGCAACCTCCGCTCTAGACTCTTAGAACAAAGCAAAGTTCTGGCACTCGGACACACTGGCCGTTCCGTGGTTGTCCGGGCTGAGTCTCAGGATGGTCAGGAGGCGCGGTGCGAGAATGTCCTGCTCTTGGGAGCCTTCTGCTCCTGGGCTGTCCTGCCCTGGAATTCACCTTTGAATTCCCTTTAGAAAAGTCCACTGAATCTTCCTGAATCTCCCAGGCTCTCTGTGTTGCCTGTTTTTACCTGAAGGAACTTCAGCTCGTTGATTGGCTGAAAGTTCCATGGGCATCAGAGTCCCACGTGGGTTACTCGGCCCTACCAGTCCCTGATTGGTTGATCAAGGTGAGATATGAGTCACTTACTCCTGACACTTAGGAATGCAGTCCAGATGTCCATCTGGCACTCCCTAGACAGATAGGCGCCAATGGATGACCATTGATCATGATAGCCAGGCTTAGCTAAGTGCATCCCCCTTTGGGAGCTGTCCTAGGAAACCTTATCAAAAGAAACCTTAAATCAGCCTGCATGAATAGTTTCTCTGTGGCTGCACCACAGAGATGAACAGAGAGATGAGGCCTAATTTGGGAAAGCTCAGAAACACTTAATTCTTTCTTATTAATAAGCCTCGCCACTACATATGATTTGGGCAAACAGAGCCGCAAAGAAGTACATTATGGGTTGTTGTTTTTTTGCAGTTTTATCTAGAACAAGCGATGCTTAAACCTTTGTCTGATTCTTGTGAAACTATCCACACGACAGTTACCTAGGAGTTGACTTCAGTGATGTCACTGATGGGATGTTTCTAAAAATCCATCCACTGTAAAACTTCTTCTCCAGTTATCCTGCATATGTATTCGCTAATGAAGCTGTGTGTTCTGAGCCTGGTTCTCTACATTTCTGTATGAACCAGCTTAGAGAGCTAAAGACAGCTTGTGTTTAAATTGAGTGTAAGGTAATTTATGCTTCTAAAGTCATGGTCAGCATTTATTATTGTACTGTGCTGTAAACTTGTTCTGTGCCTAATTACATTATTTTATAGCTTTATCAAATCTGTACATTGTCTGTCGATAATGTTTCTGTAGTGCTTTTTCAGCCCTCAGCATGCGACCATGCTGGTGGTGCTGTGGGTTAGTTTCCTGACTCCCATGTCACATGGTCTGTGATTGAATCCCATGGAACTATAACTTTATTTTTTAACAAACATTTCTTTGAAAAAATGAAACGTTTCCCTTGGTCAGAGATTAAATAATAAAAAACTTTATTCTACATATCACCTTTAAAAGTGGCATCTCAAAACAAATAAAATAAAATAAAAATAAATATTTTTATATTATATATTTTTATATATAAATAAAATGTAAAATAAAGTTTTTTATTATTGTTATAGAGAAACATGATCAGATTTTCCCTGGTTCAGAAAAAAGACGATTAAAATCTGTAATCTTTGCACTTGTACAGTATGTCATCGGAAAATACAATCAGTTTCTGCTTTGTGTAAGGATGGTGTCAAAAAGTAATCTAAGTGGTGAGAAAGCTGTGCTTCTCAAAGCGCTTTACAGGATAAAAACAATAACAACAACAGTGGCTGGGCAAACGATTTTTTTATATAGAAATACAAAATGAGATACTGTATAATGATGTGCATGAACAAAGTTATACTGCTATTTTCCTTAGATACGCGATTAAGAAAAATACATTTTTTTTAATCCCCAGTGGAACACATTCCAAACAGCAGAAATATTGGCGATCTGTGGCTACAGAAAATAGTGTGAACTTTATAGGCAAATGTAAGGTTATATTAAAGAAAAACACTTATTGTCACCTTTATCAACGTGATTATTTAAGACAGTTGTTCGGAACAGTATCTCTTCTCATATCTGTGGCTGTTGTCCTACAACAACGGTGGTGAAACAGGCAGAATGTGTGGAAAGGACTGGAGATGGAACAGGAGACTCATCCAGTCAATAGTAAGGTTGTGTAGGACCGCACACACTAGGTGACAGTGTTGAGTAGCGTGGTTTAAAAGCTTGACGAGCAAGGCAGGAATCGAACCTGCAATCTTCTGATCCGAAGTCAGACGCGTTATCCATTGCGCCACTGGCCCTGCTGTCACTTTAGTCAACTGCACTACAGTGAGCTCAGAGCCGCTACTAGTAATGCATTGCCCCTGTCCACATTTTCTCAATTAGATTCACGTGTTTTTTACGTGTGTCTAATTACTACGTCTTTCGTTTTGTCTGGTTTTAAAAAAATGTCTCTTTAAAACAGACAAAGGGTTTATGTGTCTCCCTGAAATTCACACACGAGGGAAGTCACACGAGGAAGGAAAGATATCGCGTTTAAAAGGAATCCGGAGTGGAGACGCCGGCGATTGAAAACGAAGCTTCATAGAGTACGTGCGCGCTACCACTGAACTAAACTCCCGATACCGAGTTTTTTCCGCAGGTCTTTAATAGTGTTAGGAACTCCCATGTCACATGGTCTGTGATTGAATCCAATGGACCGTCAACGGTGCACATTTTAAAGGTCAAAGCAAGACAATCAGACGTGACGATAGATCAGAACAGAAGTCTCTGCTTCTCTGTTTGCTGAGCGTTTGGTGAACGTAAAAGTGAAAGACAAATTCGCTGTTTTCACTTTTTAATTAAGGAACAAGAAAACACCATGCTTCGAGCCGGATTCAAAACAGCGACATAACAATCACCCGTTGTTTTTTAATACAGTTTTACGCTCTAGCAACTGAGCTATGGAAAGGTCACCTCAAAACGCCCACGTTTTGTCATACGCGTAGCCCAATGTAGTGTACTGTTTCTGTTTATTTAAATTCCAGTTCGACATCAAAATACTCACTCCCATAGTCTCTTTTAGTAGAAGAAATAGACCAGGATTCTACTGTATATTCTACCTGAGATCTTACAAATCGTTTGAAGGGATATCAGTGCAGGCAGAAATTGACTCTTTTTCTAGTGGAATCAGGATCATACAAAACCTTTCTTTTGAATTGAGAAGAGGATCATGGTGACACTCAAAACATCCCTGCCATTGTTTCTTTCGAGGACTAATGGATTATTGAGGTGCAAACATCGGTTCAAATCAAAACTCCGCTACTGGAGTTGCTTCTTGGAGAGTTTCTTCAAATCTTTCAGCTCAACGTCGATATCTTGGGATATTAACGATGATATACAGAGTGGTTTTCTTTTGATCGAAAATTTTATTAAAATATGAGCCTCTTTTACCTTTGTCTTGGATGTTTCGCAAGGTATAATACTTTCCCTTGCATCCTCAGATAAACATTATAAATACCACAAAGTTACAATATATGGAATAGCATTTACTTTTACATATATTTTAAAATTTACTCTTATTTAAAGCTACATTTAGTGCTAGGTAAAGATAACGTTGCTAATACTGATGTAGTAGAAATGTAAGATGAATTGATAGCTTTATCTGAGGTAAAAAAAAGTCCTAAAACGCCTCCTGTAACAGGTGAGGACTCATATCTAGATTCAACTCCAAACGTTGCTATTGCATTGCGCATTATGTAAACACGACCTGTTTCAGCTTCTGGTGAGTGCAGTTTTTCCAAATTGAAATTAACAAGAACATTTTTCAAGATGCACCATGTCCCAAAACCGTTCATCAGGACTACTATTAATATCAGGTGAAAGCAGTACAAAACATAAGTGTAACCTAAATATTAAGAGACTATTGTCTGTCATCTACTGCTGTAAGCCATGTTTAGCCAGCGCTAGAAATATTACTGCTCTACTACAGTAGCACAAGTGCACAAACCCGACTTAGAAACGGTTCACAAGTCAGAAGCTCAAGACGACGAGGATGGGATTCGAACCCACGCGTGCAGAGCACAATGGATTAGCAGTCCATCGCCTTAACCACTCGGCCACCTCGTCGAGAAAGTCAGCCCCTGCGGACATGAGTTGGCGCGCTCAAGATCATCTTGCTTCATTCTTGATGGTCATTTTCTTCTTCCACCTGCCATTTCACTATTTTGCTTGAGTGATGTCAATCCACCAGGCGTGTCCTGTGCTTCAGTGGCGAGTATAGAGGACACCCTGTTGTACATGGAAAGCACATCGATCTCCTTGGATATGAAAAGTGCCAGATAAAAGCCATTTCTCTTCCTGTCTCTTAGTATCGGGGCTGCTAGTGCATGAAAAGGAGGCAACTTGCTCGGCGAGCAGGCTCAGCGCACACCGAACGCAGATGTCTCAGAGCGGTGTGTCCACGCGGCTGTAAGCATAGCGCTTTGCTAGCGCCGTGGTTTAGCTGGTTAAAGCACCTGTTTAATAAAGAGGAAATTCTGCGTTCAAATTCTTAGCGAAACCTTTCTTCCTGTTTTGTTTTACAGAACAGATCATTTGGGACACTCACAGAAGGCTTGATTTGGTTTAATGCATGTATTCATTTCCTTTGTCGGACTTTTTTAAATCATATATCTTACGAAAGATTAAATGTGAGCGAATTTTGTGTTCACCAAAAGTATGTAAATGGCAAAAAGCGGCGGGTAAGCGTTTCTGTGGTGCATTTGGTTGGCGTGTTCGGATCTTAACCCAACGTTGGGTGTTTTGAGCCCACCCAGGGACGCACTTCCTCCCATAGTAAACATCATCACCACAGATATTTAATTTGTCCGCAAAACCTTAACTATTTTGATATTTGCAGTAGTAAACAATTGAGGGTTGGTCAGAGGTAAAGACTGCGATAGAGTCAACATTACCGGGAATTTCCAATAATTACCGACAAGGGCAACTTCCAAGCAGATAGTATTCACCCATGGAAATTTATGTTCCAATGTGTGGCGGGAGAATTCACTTATACTCCTGTTGCATCCTCAGCTAAAATAATTAAAATTATCTGAGAACTTGACAAGCAAAAACGACAGATCGCCGGAGTTATATTTTAATATTTTCGTATATTTACCTTAATTTGAATTCTAAATGTTAACCTAGTGTAATTTTGTTGTTCCTTTAAAATATTTTAGCTGAAGATGCGAGGGAGGATATTACACCTTGCCAAACATCTAAAATAACTGTAAAAGAGGCTGGCATTTTAATAAAACAGGCGATCAAAAGAAAGCTACAGATAGTATGGTATTATCCACAATATCCCTCGATATTGAAAGTCAGATCAGAAATTTGAAGAAACTATCAAAGAAGCAACGGCAATAGCAGAGGATGTTGATTTTGAACCAATGTTTACACGTCAATAATCCAGCAGTCCTCGCTTGCCAGACTTCTTCAAGATATTCTGTGTTCTATACAGAAAATCGAAAATTAAGCGCACATGCGGCAAGAGGGGTGGTCCGAAGCAAAGACTGCGGTAGAGGAGGAAAAAACTCCGCACGATGACTCGTGTCTAATATTCGGCCCCTGAAAAGCATCATATTCGTTGAATTGCTTGTGAGCGTGTGATTTCGCAATGCCTGTGTGCGGGCTTATACTTCCGGAATATCAATGGTCAGACGCTTGCGATGAGTGATTGTGTTTTGTATTATTTAGATAATTGAAAATAAAACATTTTCAAATTTACAGCTCGAATGAAATAAAAAAGTTAATTTGTCTCTTTTTTTGTAACAACATTGCCATAACTATTCAGATACATCAGAATAGTACCTGGACGTGACAGGACTTTATTGGATTTTAGGGGATTTACTTTTGCGCATCTTCGCCTACGATCAGAAATACCTTCCTGTTTTCAGCGTGTTTGTTTCTGCCTGTGATCTCGGAAAGAAAGACCCAACAAATGTTCACCGAGTTTGCTGTGGTTTGAGAGGAGTGTATGAAGGTAATAAAGGAGGGAGGACGCGCGCATTCCGCATGGGGAGCGCAGAGTAATGAGCCGCACCTGCAGCTCGCTGAGTCTTTTCTCATATAACCGCTCAGCCTAGACACACAGCCCCTCCAGTCTGTGTTGGAGATTTGCAGTTCAGAAAACAGCTGTGTCGAGCAGAAACTGATCTTCCTGCTTTAGTTAAGGTTATTGGAATCGACGGTTACTGTGGGAGTATAGCGCTTGTATCTCTCTTCTCTGGCTAAACACTATCTACTGTAAAGTATAGAAATAGACAGAAGATGAAATACAGCTACAAATACTTCAGTAAGGCCAGGCACATAGGAAAGTTTAATACAAATGTTCTATGAATCACTTTGCCTAGATTTTCGAACTCTGTTCGAGCTCTGATATACTGTAATCGTCTCGGCTCCTGCCGCTGTCACTGGGAGAGTGACTGCATTCCGTAGGGCTACAGGTTGATTTCACAATGCCACATTTAGTGAAATACAGGAGAAACTGCAAGGAAAACAATGTTTTAATAAATCTTCTTCTGTTTTTTTTTTTTATTGCGGTCTTTCACATTTGAATGCATACCTTGGAGTAAATCTTTCCAGATTACAGGCAGCCCAAACAGTTCTTAAGGCAGAATTCGAAGCCTACTTGACTTTCTGCTGATCACATTGAAGAGTTCACGAAGCATTTCCCTGCCTATCATGTGCCCGCAAACTGGTTTCTCCATTTTTCCGTGTTAGCGAGCACAACAGTCGGGAAACATGCAAGATAGTAGCTGTAAGGAGTGGGATATGAACCCACGCGTCTAGTCAGAGGACCGGGACACCCAAGCAAGGAAAGACAAGAGTTCTTGAATTTGGCGCCTTAGACCACTCAGCCATCTTGACGAGCTAAATAAAACGGTCTGTTAAAAGCACCAGTAAAGTAAATGCTTTGCAGGAGAAGCGCCAAGTTCCCTGTTGGAGCCTAAACGGTTCGCGGAAATCAAATTTTCGGATCGATTCAGAGTGTGCTTTACAGCCTTTGTGTAATATTTTGATCTGCTAGGATGCAGTTGTCTTCACAATCTGGATTATCTCATAAAGAGCGACGTCAGTGTAAAACAGCTATCATTTTTAAGAACAGACGTTGTTTTGCATTATTCTAATTGGTTTATTTTCCTGATTGCAATGTATTGTGAAGCATAAAAGCCAGCTGCATAAATCTCTAATTCGCGTCTTTGATGAAGGCGTTTCAAATAGCAGCCAGTGCAGGATTAACGCTTTTAGAGCATGTATTACATTGTATATAGTAATACATAAGCTTAAATTCGCACACTGTTATTTAGACAGTGCCAACCAGTCTGACCTCCTACAACTTTCTGTGCTGACGGATTAGGTCTTACAGCAGCTGCAGCCAGATTAGCCATTAATGCCAACACAGTGCTTGGAGTTCGGCTATTCTTATTTCTTCTGCAGAACCAGCGGTATCGGAATATATTGATCCGCATAAGAAGCGCTTTCGGTTTCTGATCGTTTTTATTGAGCGCTGCTCTAAACTTTACATGTGCTCGTACTAGTTTTCCCTATGAACAAAAGACATTTCCCTAATTACATGATTTCACTTTTTTCTTTTCAACAAGTAGAAAAAAATAAAATATAATTCCATATAAAAGCCCCAGGCAGGATGGTTGGTGGTCTAAGGCGTAGCATTCAGGTTGCAGTTTCTCCTTGAGACGTTTGTTGAAATTCCACTTCTGACAAAGAAGTTAGAGTAGAAACGATAAAATCCCTAGGGAGAAAACATCTCTCATTTCACGTGTTTAATGTTAATTGTCTCAGTGGTTGCCTCGGTGATTGATGGATCTTCTCTCTTGCAGGGTGACGGCAAACGTCTTCAGAGAGGGAGTCTCACACGCACGGCTTTTCTTCATCAGGCGCGGAGACAACAGAAACAGACTTCAAACTGAAATGAATTACTTCTTGAGCGTTTATGACCGTCTATAAAATGCTGAGAGCAGGTGAAAACGTCTTTTGAAATGAGGAAATGTCTGCTGACAGTAAACAGAGCTCACGCTAAGCTGCAAACAAGTGCTCCTCGTTAGTACAGTGCTGAGTACCCCCGCTTGTTGCGCGGGAGACTGGGGTACGTTTCTGTGACAGGGCGCTGGTTTAATTTTTTAACAACCTGACTTCACTTAAAAAGTGTGTACTGTGTTCTAAGTTTCGGACTAGTTAGTGTGGTAGAATATGGAGATCATCCCCAGCTCTGAGCTCAAATGCAACAACATGTCATGCTGAACAAAGTCAGAGCCCAGCTGAACGTGTGCTCAGTGTAGTGCTCAGGACTCAGGAGCATTGTTGAGTTCTAATTAGTACGAACTGCAGGGGTTCTGAATCAGAACATTTCAATTTATCTGATCAGTAAATTAAAATGCAGGACACTGTAAAATAGGATTATGACTGTGTCTCTGTCTCGTTTGTCCCTCACAGTTTAAAAGATACCAGTAAGGACACACAACTACTAATGTGATACTTATTGGAAATAGTCCCAAAACAAGCACGTCTGGCAGCTGGTAGACTCCTGTAATTTTGCAGTGACAGAACACTTAGAAGATTTGCAATCTATTTAAATATGAATTTACTCAATTTCAGTTCTCTTCACTCCCCGGCATAACTGAACTTTCACTGTCGCATACTAAAGGCTTTACATGCATTATCTGTGATAAAGCTTCTAATAAACACATAATGAAACTTAGTTTTGTTCCTCATGATCCTCTTCTCGATCCAAATGAAATGTTTAATATGATCCCCTGAGAAAAAAAATGAGTCCATTTCCGCCTGGAATGATTGATGCCTCATCAAAGATTTTGTAATATCCCCGGAAGTTTATACAGAAGAATCCTGGTTCGTGGGTTAAATTCAAGGTAAGAAAGACTAAGGAAACGAGTGGGAAACGATGTCGATCTGTGATTGTCTTGTTTTGGCCAAGATCTGATCTTTCAATTAAGGGACAACTCTGTCTGCTTTGTAATTCAAAAATACATACAAATGTCAAGTTTTTTGTAGATATAAAGGTTCTCTCTGTTTTCAAAGGATAGCTACTTAATTGGCTTTATGATTTGGTATTGATTTTGTATCGTTGTATTATTAAGTTTGTGCTTTCTGTGTTTTTATCGTATTGTGAACTTATTTTTTAAACAAATGCTTACAAAGGCAGACAAGGCACACATCTGTTTATACCAGTGGTGAATTGTACATTTTTATTAAGTACAGTCTACTGTGCACTTTTGGGAGTATAACAGGTTCGATATAAAGTGGCAAAAAATATAAAAGGGAAAAATACCCCAGACTGCGTGTAAAGGCCTCGTTGTGACTGTTTTATTTTTAGATAAAGACGGTGTACTGTGCACAAAATGTTGCAGAAACACAATCTGATATTTTAATAACTATTATTTTAATAATTGGATAAGTATGAGGCCCCGGATCCAAATCATCAGTCCTGATATTTTTAAAAATGATATCTTCCCTTCCTCTCGTGGAAGTCACACGATGTGAACAATTGTTTTTTTTCCACGTTGTGATCCAAAGAGCCTCAGACGCACAGTCAACAGTAACCAAACCAGGATGGATTCTGCTGGGAGCCGGACTGAGCTCATTCTCACTCCCTGTGCTGAAAACAGAATTATCTCTTCCCTGAACATCGTCTACAGCTGCTAGATATTGCTCTGCGTCCTACTGCTCAAGCAATTCCTTTGACCAAAGACAGATCACTTGTGCGCTTTTAACCTTCTTGCAGCTACAGGCGAGACTGAAGCTGGAGATGTGAAAGCACCCGCTGGTGCATGTTCTCCAAATTTCACAATCGTGACAGACTTCTCTTTTTTAAAAAAAGTAGATATAGCCCTGAAAAAGCATTAGCTTTATCAGTTTTTACATTAATCAAACATTATATTTTTATTACATTTGTTTAAACTTATATAGCGCTTTTCTGGACACTCCACTCAAAGCGCTTTACAGGTAATGGGGACTCCCCTAGTGCGCCAGAACACTCACCACACATCAGCTATTAGTGGGGAGGAGAGCAGAGTGATGAAGCCAGTTCAGAGATGGGGATTATTAGGAGGCCATGAGTGGTAAGGGTCAATGGGTAATTTGGCCAGGATGCCGGGGTTACACCCCTACGCTTTCGAGAGACGACCTGGGATTTTTAATGACCACAGAGTCAGGACCTCGGTTTTACGTCTCAGCCAAAGGACGGCACCTGTTTACAGTCCAGTGTCCCCGTCATAATACTGGGGCATTAGAACCCACACAGACCCGCCCAGCGACAGAAACCAGACGGTACCGTGTGTCGGGCTCGGCTGCGAGCAGGACAATGACGTTATGGGGACAAAGTAGAGAAAATCAAAACGGTTCTATAAAAGAACTGTGTCAGCTGTCAGTTCGCAGTCTGTACTCTAAATCCACCGATCCGATTTCAAATCTCTCTAACACCTGAGCTGCGGCTTTTTTCGAGTAGTTATTCAGGAGAACATTATGTTAATCATATAGATGAAACGTTTAATATACTCAGGTGGGTAGCTACGTCAGCATTCGAATCTGCAAAGGAACAAGTAATACTGTAGGTTTATTCCATGCTGAAAAGAGAAGAGAGAAAACAAACCTGAAGAAGGTTTCACAGCTGAAACGTGATGTTTTCTCTCTTCTCTTTTCAGCATGGAATAAACCTATTCCCAGTGGGCGGTGATTCGTCGAATATAGGTATATTCACAGCGAAAATACGGCTATACGTATATATACGTCGTTGCGACGTATAATCAACGTCGAATTGCAACCGTAAAATTGACGACATTAATAAACGCATATATAACGTCGAAAACACATCTAACACAGTGCCTGAGGCTTTTTACTGTATATATCGTTTGTGCCGCAACTAGGAGTATACGGCACTCTGCATAGTGTACGAAGTAAATTTATTTTATTATTTTATTAATAAATATAATAAATTAATTAATTACTGCGAAAATAATTTACTTCGTACACTGTGCAGAGTGCCGTATACTCCTAGTTTTAAAACTGACAAAAATGTAGAAAACACGTTTCTCACTTAGAATTTAAGATGGGGGTGGGGTATTACTAGTAGCGGCGCAGAACTCACCATGGTGCAATTCATTTACGTGACGGGCTAGTGGTTTAATGGATAACGCGTCTGATTTCGTTTTATAAGATTGTCGATTCGACTTCTACCGGGGTTTTGTGATTTAAATCAGGCTTTTTGTGCAGTGTGCCTTTTCTCTTGTCGTGTTCAAGATGATTCGCTGCATAAGCTCCTGACTGGGTGTTCTGTACTGCTCTGTTATTTCATTCAGATTACTTAAGTGGTGTACAGATAAAACCCAACTGCGTGGTATAATTTCCGGGTTCGGCACCAGCAGCACCTGCAAACATATCAGCTGACCTCGACGTGAGTTGAACACACAACTTTCTAATCTGGAGTCAGACACGCTACCGTTGCGCCACGAGGTCACTCGCCACAAGTGCTTTTAATTCCCCCAAAGAGAAAAATCAGCGTCCCTGGAAAAGATTTTTTTCATTCTCTCCTGTGAGGAGCGCCGCTCTTCCAACGAGGGTCTCTTCTTCCCAGACCACAGATTATTCTTCCCGCCAGGCTCTCTCACAGAGAGCACACACACCGTCTCCACTAATGTGTTTACTACATCTATAGATCTGACCCCCTACAGCCCCGATATACAGCCCGGATATTCGATATTCCCCATTAAAGAACAAAAAATATTCCTGGATAGGATATTTACCACCAGCCTCGTGAACATCTCATCTTGACCTCTTCCAGGAGGAGCACAATTAACACAGAATCCTCTCTCCATTTAGCAAATAACACAAAACACTGTTTACCTGTCAAGACAGAAAACCAGGCTGCTCCAGGTGAGGCTTAAACTCACAACCTCGGCATGACTCCACTGATGATGTCATTTTACATGGCCTGAACCAGGAAAGAGTTTGGAAGTTATGGTGTTGTTTTAATACTTGCCTACTCTTTTAATTTTTCGGTCAAATCTTTTATTTGGGAGTACTTTCAATTGATGTTAATCCTTGTCCCGATGCACGATTCTGGGCCATGGTGCATCTTGAATAATGTTCTTACAGGCTTCAGTTTGGAAAAGTGCGCTCTTCAGAAGCTACCGAAACCGCTAATGGTTACATAACACTTAATGCAAAAGCAACGGTCGGGTTTGTAAAAGAATATTACTTGCTATGAATACAAACACTGCTACAGGAGGGGTGTTAGGGCTATTTTAGCTTAGATCATCCATTCATCTTACATTTCTTCTCCATCTATATCAACAGCGAAATCGCTACTGAGCGCTAAAGGCAGGTCCTGGCAATACAATCTTCTTTAGAAAACATTATTCAAACTATTTCTACTACCATACGTCAAGTAAAAGATACCGATTGCACGCAACTCATACAATCTCTTTTCCAGGGACGTTGTAGCTAGATGCAAATTACAATCGAAAATGTATCAGCTTTAAAATTTTCTTTTGGATCCACAGGATGATCAGCATGAACCATCAAAGAGCCTGTAGCTGCAAGAAGGTTAAAAGCGCACAAGTGATCTGTCTTTGGTCAAAGGAATTGCTGGAGCAGTAGGACGCAGAGAAATATCTAGCAGCTGTAGACGATGTTCGGGGAAGAGATAATTCTGTTTTCAGCACAGGGAGTGAGAATGAGCTCAGTCCGGCTCCCAGCAGAATCCATTCTGGTTTGGTTACTGTCAGACTGTGCGTCTGAGGCTCTTTGGATCGCAACGTGAAAAAAAAAAGAACAAAAAACATTTGCTCACATCTTGTGATTTCCACGAGAGGAAGAGAAGATATCACAAAAAAAAATCAGAACTGAAGATTTGGATCCGGGACCTCATACTTGCAAATGATTAAAATAATAATTATGAAAATATTAGGTTGTGTTTCTGCAACATATCGTGCACAGTACGCCATTTTTTCTAAAAATACAGTAGATTGTACTTAATAAAAATGTACAATTCATCGCTGGTATAAACAGATGTGTGCTGTGTTTGCCTTTGTAAGCATTTGTTTAAAAAAGAAGTTCACAATATGATAAAAACACAGAAAGCACAAACCTAATAATATAACGATACAAAATCAATACCAAATCATAAAGCCAATTAAGTACCTATCCTTTGAAAACAGTGACATTTGTATATACTTTTGAATTACAAATCAGACAGAGTAGTCCCTTAATTCAAAGATCTTGGCCAAAACAAGACAATTAGATGTTAGCTAAGCCTCTGCTTCATCGTTTATTGAGCTTTTGATCAACGTCTGAGCGAAAAAGATTCGCTATTTTAACTCTTTGATTAAAGTTCACAAAAGCACCTTCCTTCGAGCTGGAGTGAAAACAGCGACTTGAGGATTCCTAACTGTTTTTAATACAGTCCGCCACGCTACCAACTGAGCTATCGAAGGGATCTAAAGTGCTCCTCTCTGGCACATATTGCCCAATGTAGTGAAATATTCCGGTGATTAAATTCCAGTTCGACATCAAGTTTCCAACTCGTTTCCTTAGTCTTGTTTACCTTGAATTTAAGCCACAAACCAGGATTCTACTGTATAAACTTCCGGGGATGTTACAAAATGTTTGAGGGGGCATCAATCATTACAGGCGGAAATTCACTCCTTTTTTTTTCTCGAGGCATCATATTAAACATTTCATTTGGATCGAGAAGAGGATCACCATGCGAGACAGAACAAACTGTTTGATTCTGTCTTTATTGGGAGCTGTATCACAGCTAATGGATGTAAAGCCTTCAGTATGCGATAGTGAGAGTTCAGTAATGCCAGGGAGTGGGAGTGAAGAGAACTGAACTGAAATTTAGTGAATTCATATTTAAATAGAGTGTAAATCATCAAAGTGTTCTGTCACTTCAAACTTAGTACGACACTACCAGGAGTGGGGATCGAACCCACGTGGACTTTCGTCCATTGGATCTTAAGTTCAACGCCTTAACCACTCGGCCATCCTGGTCTACAGCAATAAGCTGCTCAGTTGTTTAACATTTGAATATGATTCATCTATTAAAAAAAAATTAAACCAGCGCCCTGTCACAGAAACGTACCCCGGTCTCCCGCGCAACAAGCAGGGGTACTCAGCACTGTACTAACGAGGAGCGCTTGTCCGCAGCTCAGCGTGAGCTCTGTTTACTGTCAGCAGACATTTCCTCATTTCAAAAGACGTTTTCGCCTGCTCTCAGTAATTAATGTCGGTTTGAAGTCTGTTCCTGTTGTCTCCACTCTTGACAAAGAGCAGTCTTACGTAGGAGACTCCCTCTCTCAAGAATTTTGCCATCACCCTGCAAGAGAAAAGAGCCATCAACCACCAAGACACTTAACATTAAACACATGAAATGTGAGATGTTTTTTACTTAAGGATGTTATCGTTTCCACTCTAACTTCTTTGTCAGAAGTGGGATATGAACAAATATCTCTAGGGGAAACTACAACCTGAACGCAAAGCCTTGGACCACCAGCCATCCTGCCTGTGGCTCTTAAATGGAATGATATGTTTTATTTCTACTTGATGATAAGGGAAAAAGGGAAGGGATGTTTTTTTATCTAGTTTTATCTTTATCTATATCTATATCTAGTTTTTCAAAGGTCTTTTAAAAAAAAAGTTTATCGCGATTGTGAAAGTTAGAGAAGGTGTACCAGCACGTGCCTTCATATCTCGCCTGTAGCTGCGAGAAGGTTAAAAGCGCACAAGTAATCTGTCTTTCGTCAAAATAATTGCTGGAGCAGCAGGACGCAGAGTACCATCCAGCAGCTGTAGATGGTACTCTCAGTCCGGCTCCCAGCAGAATCCATTCTGCTTTGGTTACTGTCAGACTGGGCGTCTGAGGCTCTTCGGATCACAACGTGAAAAAAAAAAGAACAAAAAACAATTGCTCACATCGTGTGATTTCCACGAGAGGAAGGGAAGATATCACTTAAAAAAAACAGAACTGAATATTTGGATCCGGGGCCTCATACTTATCAAATTATTAAAATAATGATTATTAAAATATCAGATTGTGTTTCTGCAACATTTCGTGCACAGTACGCCGAATTTAACAATAAAACAACAGTCACAGTGAGGGCTTTACACGCAGACTGGGGTATTTTCCCTTTTTATATTTTTGCCACTTTATATCGAACCTGTTATACTCCCAAAAGTGCACAGTAGCTTGTAAATAAAAACGTACAATTCACCGCTGGTATAAACAGATGTGTGCCTTGTTTGCCTTTGTACGTTAGAAACACAAAAAACACAAACTTAATAATATAACGATACAAAATCAATACCAAATCATAAAGCCAATTAAGTACATATCCTTTCCTTTGAAAACAGAGAACACCTTTATATCTACAAAAAAAAAACGTGACATTTGTATATACTTTTGAATTACAAAGCAGACAGAGTAGTCCCTTAATTCAAAGATCAGATTTTGGCCAAAACAAGACATTCAGACGGGAGTTTAATTCGGAACAAGAGCCTCTGCTTCGTGGTTTATTGACCTTTTGATCAACGTCTGAGTGAAAAAGATTTGCTATTTTAACTGTTTGATTAAAGTTCACAAGAAGCACCTTTCTTCGAGCTGGAGTCAAACCAGCAACCTAAGGATGCCTCACCATTTCCACTACAGTCCTCCGCTCTACCAACTGAGCTATCGAAGGGAAGTGGGGAATACTGTTTACCTTGAATTTAAGCCACGAATCAGGTTTCTAAAGTATGAACTTCCGGGGATATTACAAAATGTTTGATGGGGCATCAATCGTTCCAGGCGGATATTGACACCTTTTTTTCTCGAGGGATCATATTAAACATTTCATTCGTATCGAGAGGAGGATCACCATGAGACACAGAACAGTTTCATTCTGTCTTTATTAGAAAGTAGTGTTTGTGCTACATTAATAATATTTTAGTGGAAATATAGAAGTTGTAATTTTTAAAACTTATATTTGAATCGAAATGTGGTTTTAAGTTAAATATTAGCATGTTAATGTAATTAGTTTGTGTTTGTCATTACTATATATATTCCCATGTTACTATAATTTGTAGCTGAAGTTTACTAGTTGTGTTTTTATGATGATTATCATGTTTATTACAATATTGTATAAAATGCATTATTTGAACTACATATTTTTCAGGTGTGAATAATTGTATATTTTCAGAATAAATTTCTAAACCAAATCATTTGCTTGATTTACTAGTTTCTACACCTATAAGACCTATCTTTGATGTATAATAGACCTTTAACTACATAGGTATAACAGTCCTCTAAATGTATCCGTATAATAGAACTCCAACCATTTATGTATAATGGACATACTGTATAATCAGAGATGTCTAATTGACGTATAATGATATACGTATATTAGAATTTCATTCTAGACCCATTACGGACCACATTTATATGTCTAAGGTATGTGTTTAATCAACGTATATTCTACAGTACATCTTTTGCCCACTGGGGAGACACTACAACAGAGCATCTGTAAAAGCTCTCTACCTACCCGCTCTTAACAGAGACGTGACGAGGGTCTAAAGGGACATTTTGAGCCGTAGAAACATTTTATCATTCTGTACTTTCCTGTGCAGTCAGGCCAATTCCACTTCAACTGCACCCGACAACAGAGGTCATTTTGAAAACAACGAGAGATATTACTAATAGTATTAATAATGAATGACCTTGGACAAGCTGTAAGTGTAAACTCAAAGTATTGCCCTGGTCAACATTCTTTCTTTCATTGACCGTCTTTGTAAAAATAACACCACAGCATTTCACAATCACGCATTTGTTTCCAATCATGCAAAGTACAGTAATTTTTGAGAATCGATTCACCATGCCTTTCACATGCTCATAAAAGAGATTGATTTAGGAACATTAACATATTACCGTATAAAAACTGTACTGTATACTGTACAGTATGTATATGTATATTTAATGTCTTAACTGTGCCCGTTTAAGTATTGAATATTCATATCTAATTTTACCACTGAAGGGAAATCTTAGTAGCTGAGCATAAAAAGAATAGGAGCATACTGCAACGCGTGTGAAGGCCATAAACGATATTAATTTTGGAACATAAACATACAGTATATGGCTGGTCTCGGTACTTTAAAGAAAACATACACGAAACATGGTTTCATTATGACCAGAATCGGTATTTTGAGATATTTTTAACCTGATTTACAGTATTTGAGAGGTTTGTCTTAACACCGATACTACAGTACGTAAATACTGCTCACGTATATGTTTCTAGGTTTATATTATGCATTTCATACGGTCAAATTACTTTTGAGAAACTAATAAGAAGCGCGAAACGATATGCCCAGGGCGTTTTAGTTTCGTTTTGTGCTGGGACTCTGCTTTAACAATGTCGCCGTGGATTGATTAGAGATATCAAGTACATACAAGTCATTTTTTAAATGTTGTAGTTCGTCTTGTAAAAATGTTACGAGTACATCATCTATCAACAATTACACAGGTTCTGTTTCCATATTGCGGATTTTGGTTACATAATATTATTTTCTAAATTTCACGATGAGAATATATGATTTGGGCAAACAGAGCCGCAAAGAAGTACATTATGGGTTGTTGTTTTTTTTTTGCAGTTTTATCTAGAACAAGCGATGCTTAAACCTTTGTCTGATTCTTGTGAAACTATCCACACGACAGTTACAGTACCTAGGAGTTGACTTCAGTGATGTCACTGATGGGATGTTTCTAAAAATCCATCCTCTGTAAAACATCTTCTCTAGTTCTGCATATGTATTCGCTAATGAAGCTGTGTGTTCTGAGCCTGGATCTCTACGTTTCTGTATGAACCAGCTTAGAGGGCTAAAGACAGCTTGTGTTTAAATTGAGTGTAAGGTAATTTATGCTTCTAAAGTCATGGTCAGCATTTATTATTGTACTGTGCTGTAAACTTGTTCTGTGCCTAGTCACATTATTTTATAGCGTTTTTATAGCGTTATCAAATCTGGTGGCGCTGTGTATTAGTTTCTTGACTCCCATGTCACATGGTCTGTGATTGAATCCCATGGTACTATGACTTTATTTTTTAACAAACATTTCTTTGAAAAAATGAAACGTTTCTCTTGGTCAGAGATTAAATAAAACCTCACTCGCACCAAACAAATTTATATTTCTACATATCACAACATGATCGAATTTAAGTCTTTTTAATAACAATGAATAGTCACCTATGCGTTACAAAATAAACATTTATATTGATTTGAATCGCGTTTTGATTTAAATCGTAGACGCGTGTTTAAATATATGCGTTTAAAGGCGATATACTGTATAAAAGCGCTGATTCTTATGGAGTGTGTTCCGCCGGGGATTCAAAAAATTTATTTTTTTTAATCGCGTATCTAAGGAAAATTGCAGTATAACTTTGTTCATGCACAAACAGTGGCATGTTACATTATAATTTGGGTGTCTCCTCTTGCCAGAAAGCTCTAAATTGCATTTTGAGTGCTGTTTTTGACTTTTTCTAAATTGCAACCCATAAATAAAGCTGATAAAGCTTAGACTAACTGTATTCTAAACTGTATTACAACGTAAATTGCAAAAATGCACTTGGAATCTGTCCAAGCCCTCCTACGAAAATTATTTAAACTGTGACACTGATCATTCATCTCTAAATAAACTTTATTTTATATAGCGTTTTAGGCGAATAGGTAATTAGATTGCTCATAAACCTAATCGCTTTTTCTACATAAACACAGCGTGATTGCTCTCTGAAAATGCTTTTCCTTTATATTTAGGCTCAGATTTCAACTATAGATCGCATTATTATAAACTTTCTTGGAAAAATGTATTTTATGTAAACCATGTTTGCTATTAATTCATTTAGGTCTAAAATACGTTCATTGTCTTCCAATCGAGTCGAGTTGACATTAGAAGCTTGCCACTCCCGGACTGTTACACCAACGCATTAGCATGTTAAAGCGATTTCATTGAGGAGCCCAGCTACCAGTTAACACTGTACTTCCTACTTTGAAAATACCTGTGAAACCGGTTTAATTTGTCACAGCCAGCACTCCTGCAGAGAGGGGGTTGTAGTCGTAAAGTAGAAGCAGGCGAGATTTCCAGCGAAAGACACCCCCCCCCCCCCACTCAAAAACCCAGTAAGCAGTAATGCTTTATGTTGAAAATTGAGGTGGATTTTGTTTATGATAAAGAGGAGAAACTGGGATGGGAGGAGGGTTTGGTTTTGCATAAGGGGCGGGACTATGATAATTGGAGGAATTTGCGAGAGTATAATGGTTTGATATATTTGATTTTGTATTGTGGTTGTTATCTATGTTTTTGGTTGGTATTATGTTTATATGGTTGTTTTTGTTGGTTGGTTGTTATTATGGTTATTAATAATACGATCTATAGTTGAAATCTGAGCCTAAATAAAAAGAGAAAGCAAGTGATTAGGTTTATGAGCAATCTAACTACTTATTCATTTAAAAAGCTATATAAAATAAAGTTTATTATTAATTTGCTGGACAGAGCGGTGAACATTATTATGCAAGACAAAGATAACGATCCTGATCAGTTTAGAAATCTGTGTCAGGTTTTTCCTTCTTAAACTTTTAAAATACACGTTTCGAATAGAAAGAAATCCTCTTCCTGGTACAGTCGCATGAAGAGAGAGGCAAAACAGCCCTACACAGCCCTGTCGCAGTACACGAATATAATCATATCGTTATTAAATTCTTTAGATACGCGATTCCATATTATATTAGCAGAAAAGCTTAAACTACCACTTTTTCACATGCTATTTCACATGTTAGTTAAATTTAATTTATTTATATATTATATATTTATATCTCTGACCAAGGGAAACGTCTCATTTTTTCAAAGAAATGTTTGTTCACAACGGCGACTGTCAGAAGATAGGACACAGCGGCTCAGGCACCCGCTGAATGGAAAAGGGGCACTTTAATGTTCTGTATGGCTAATACTAAAGCCAATACTAATATTCAATACTTTAATATCCTTTTCTGTATGTTTAACAATAGTGGGTACTGGCCTAATTCGTCCCTGCTCCCGTTGTTAGGTGTTAATGTGTTGTTAAGTGTGAATTTGTAGCTGTTTCCCTGGGGTCTGGCTTTTTTTCTGGAAAACCATAACTGGTCTTGTCCAGATTGACTGTCGGCGCCCAGGTCTGATCTTTGTCTTCTAAGATCTCTGTGTACAGTGGAACCTCCTGTCCAGCCAGCACATGTCCACAGACATTCACAACAGCGACATATCATAAAACGTTTGCACATATAGTGTGCAAAAATGCACTTTATTTACTAAAAATAAGACAGAGATACTGTATCAATTTATGTTGCATTAGCCTGATTATGATTAAAAAAACACATATAATTAAACACGCGTTTGCGATTTAAATCAAAACACGATTTAAATCAATATAAATGTTTATATTGTATCGCATACTGTCCAGCCTCCATTTCTCTATACAAATTTACTCTATTACACACACACACAATAGAAGCAGGAAGCAGAAGCAGGGACCGTTTCCCGCAGAAGGGAAGAAGGTGACTATTCATTGTTATCAAAAATGACTTAGAATTGATCATGTTGCGATATTTTGAAATATAAAAGTCAATTGATTGTCCATAATATCGCTATTCTATTTTTTCGAAGAAATGTTTGTTAAAAGAAAAGTCCAGCACCAGCTGGAATTGAACACACAATCTGAAAATTGCTAATCAGGCACGTAGACCAGTAGGCTATAACACAACTCGCATGATAGGGAGGCGAAACAGCCCAACATAGCCCTGTCGCAGTACACGAATATAATCATATCGTTATTAAATTCTTTAGATACGCGATTCCATATTATATTAGCAGAAAAGCTTAAAACTACCACTTTTTCACACGCTATTTCACATGCTAGTTAAATACTTCGATGCTTGAAATGTTTAGGGAGAAATGGAATACCGGTGTGTATTTTTCTTTTAAAGTACCGATTCCTGGAATCTGACTGGCTGACACCCTTCTGAAGTGGTTCCATAAAATCTGGTATACGGAAAAGAAAGCGTTGATAAAAAAAGCCTGGATTCTCATGTATCTCATACAAGTATCTTTTAATACAGTCTTTGCTGTGCTCTTGAGGATCCTTGTGATATTTTAAACTCTAGTTGAATGATAAGTGTCACATTTTAAATCATTTTCGTAGTTAGAAATTATGAAATGCCCTGTTAAAAGCAAGGGAGTTTTTATGCCCGTTGAAGTAAAACAAAATGCCTGACAAAATATGGCTTGGACAGATTTCAAGTGCTTGTACAAATGTGCTAAAGAAATTATACTTTGAGTATACAGCTTGTCCAAAGTCATTCATTATCAATACTATTAGTAATATCTTCAGTAAAGGCTTTGATGCATAAATATTTCTGATAAAGGTAGGTTGTGTACTTTTGTCCAGCTGAGCAATCTTGCTTTCATAAAATATATACGCGATTCAAAATTATATTCCCTTTTAATCAAATTCTAAAAGTATGCCTGTTGACTCCAGTATCTCTTTAGTTAAAGACTTCGATGCTTAAAATGTTTAGGGAGAAATGAAATACTGGTGTGTATTTTTTCTTTAAAGTACCAAGACCAGCCATATACTGTATGTTTATGTTCCAAAATTAATATCGTTTATGGCCTTCACACGCGTTACAGTATGCTCCTATTCTTTTTATGCTCAGCTACTAAGATTTCCTTTCAGTGGTAAAATTCAATATCTACAACGGGCACAGCAAAGACGTTTACTGTAAGTCTTTCTACGACAGACCAACGGACCACGAGTGCCCCTGTCGGTCAACCAATCACGTACTGCGGTGCCTCGCGTCATCTTGCGTCACAATGCGCGACGCCACCTGCAGTACGTGTCTATAACACGCACTTTGAATGGCTGCGTCTGTATGTGATCAGCTGATATTAAATAGGACTAATACGAATCAATACAATTGATGTCTGGCAAAGGCAAATAACCTTTGTACATGATCTGGAATGTGACTGGTTAAATTTCAGCACAGTTGCTACCCCCTTTATAAAGGGTGTGCACACGTATACAACCAAGACATTGAAGGTTTTTTTTTTATTATTGTTCCAAAAAAGGTTCCATTTGTTTTCTTTCTTAAATGTTGTTGATTAAAGGATCTTATTAAATGTGAAAAAATCTGATTGTGAAAAGGTCAAATTCTTTGTGAAAAAATCAGTAATGTGAGGAAAGATGAATTGTGGGAGTCCCTTGACTCCTCGTGTCGTACTGTATTTCTCTCTCATTCTACTGGGAGTGGCGCCGTCACTTCTGGATAAAGTCCGTCAGTGGTCATTCCAGACGGGTCAGGTACGACTGCGCTTCGGAACAAGAAGAGACGTGACTTGCAAGAATCCCGACAGTATCGCTTTTCTTGTGGGGCCTGGATAGCTCAGTTGGTAGAGCATCAGGCTTTTAATCTGAGGGTCCAGGGTTCAAGTCCCTGTTTGAGCGGTTGTGCTTTTCTTCAATCTATTGTGAATGTCATTCTAAATCATCTTTTATCTTTCCCTCTACTAGCTGTACTGTGGTTATTTTAAATGTTCATCACTTGTATTTTCTTTAGTGTTTCCTTTCACAAACCGAAAATGTTCAAGGTGATCTTCTCACCACACTCCACGTAGATAAATTAAAAGAAATCAAAGTAGAGTAAAGGACACGCAGTGAGGAGCTCCCGCAGTGAGTACTCTTGAATACGACAAGAGGAAAGGCACACTGCACATCTGCGGAACATCGCAAAGTATTTTTTTTTTATTAAAGGTTCAAGGAAACCTGAATATGTTTGCTAGAAGTATTTCAGAATCACAGTCAAATCGAGTACGATTGCTGCACAGATCTGCCGTGTTGAAATTAGAATACTGTTTGTGCGCTGTTCAAAGCTTTTCTAAAACTACAGAGATACGTTTCGGAATGCGTCTTCCTGTAAAAATAAAATCTCTACACGGGCGCTATAAGCAGAGTCTGAAGCTTGCTTAACAGAAGAACTATATTCAGAGGGCCAAAGAAGTGAATATTTCACCAAGTGAGAGAAAGCATCTCGAAAAAAGGAGGTGCAGTCTCTTCCATGGAGCATAACACCACAAAGTCAGACTACAAGTGCTGAAAAGCTGCTATCAAGCGTAACCCTGGTCGAGCGCTCTAAGGAGCTGGATTAAAGCTCCATCTCTTCGAGGGCGTGAGCTGGAATCCCACTGCTGCCCAGTATCTCCTTGTTAAGAATCATGGTTTTGTTGTTGTAGATTCTGCGCGATTAAATCAGTTTCAATAGAATTCATTTGAACAGTCATATTTGTTTTATTCCTCCTACCATGGCAATTTGTGCTCAAAGATGGAACTTTTTTGTATTTTAAAAAACATGCTAGCCTTGATGGGAAAGTAAGTGGAACTGCAGGCGTGATGGCCAAGTGGTAAGACATCGGTATCAATTAGGTCAATAATCTGTTAAATATTTTATGCCATTTTTTCCATAGATGTTCACGTTGGAACAGTGAGAAAGGTGTGCCTGGATGCACTTGAACCATCACCTTACTATAATTTTAGTCCCAACCTGGCCGCACTAAGCAATTGTACCACAGAGACTCCAAAGAGTCTGTTTTCTCCATTTGCAGTTTTGCGTAAAAAATAATCTGCACTTTTAAGCAAGTATTGTATTTCAAATTTTGCAAATTTCTTGAAAAACGTTGTTTCAGAGAGAAACTGAGTAGACAGGAATAGCCCAGTCAGTAGAATATCGAACTTTTTATCTCTAGGTCACTAGTCAGGCGACTGGTTTTCTTGCAACTACTGTGAACCTGCAAAATAGATGGTCTTTTGTCCCTCAGTTTTCAAGTTGTTCTATGAATGTTTAAAATGTTCAATATTTTTTATGCTCTTAAGCACTTTCCGTCACAAAGTTTATGGTGTTCTTGGTGCTGTGCTGCACATCGATAATGCAGACGAGAGCACAGGTAACAATACAGGACAAGCAGTGAGGAGCTACTGTAGCTTTCAACTCAGTGCAGAGTCCAGAGGGAGGCCTAGGTCGCTAAACGATCAACAGATATCTAATAATGACGTTCACAAAGGTGACAATACATTTTTTTCAACATATCCTTACATTTACCTGTACAGCACAACATATTTTCTATACCCTCAAACCCCCAATGTAACGACTTTCTCCTGAGAAACACAACTATAGAGTGAAATCACAATAACTTATACAACAAATCTATTCAAACGCCCAGATATGACAGAACACACCCCTTTAAATATGTATTTCCTTCATTTCAGTTTTCTTCCCTCCCCAGGATACCTGAAAATTCACTATCACATATTAAAGGCTGTACATGTAATACATCTACTAATAAAGATGGACATTAAAGTTAATTATTAAAAAATTACACTTTTCATTAAGACATGTATTGATAAAATTATTGTGAATAGTTGTGGTGTCTGGAAAGCAATTTTTGTTAAATATAACAATTTTCAAGCGAGTGGTGCATAAGCTTGTTATTTAGTGACTAAATTATTTCCACTGCATTCACAACAGTTCGAAATGTGTTCACTTGTTCTGCATAGCCTGCTACTGAGTTGTTTTCGGAACTGAAATCTATAAGAACATTATTTAAGATGCACCATGGCCCAGAATCGTTCATTGGGACTAGGATTAATATCAATTGAAAGTACTCCCAAATAAAAGATTAAACCTGAATATTAAAAGAGCAGGAAAGTATTAAAACAACACCATAACGTCTTGACTTCCAATCTTCTTCCTGGTTCAGGCCATGTACAGTAAAATGACAATCAGTGGAGTTATGCCGAGGTTGAAAGTTTAAGCCTCACCTGGAGCAGCCTGGTTTTCTGTCTTGACAAAAAAAGCGTTTTGTTCCACAACGGTGTGAAATGATCACGTCTTTACTTCTCTCTTGTAGCAAAGCAGCTCTTGCTAGGTGAGCATTTGCTCCGGTAAATTAGGTCACTTTTCATGTTAACTCACTTCTTCTAAACACAACATTTCCTGGTGCACGTTTTCTCTATGAAAAAATACATTGTCCCTTACATGATTGCTCGTTTTTTTTCATCAAAGAGTACAGAAAGAATAAAGAAAGGAAAAGTGTCGTAAATGAACTCTGCCGCCCGTGGGAGATGTCAAGCGCATTGGACATGAAAAGTGCCCGATAAAAGCCATTTCTGTACCTTTCTCTTAGTGTCGGGGCTCCTATTGAATGTAAAGGAGGCAACGTGCTCAGCCAGCCGACTCAGCGCTTACTGAACGCAGGTGTCTCAGAGCGGTGTGTCCAAGTGGAAGTAAAAGAGGCGAATTCTGCCGGCGTCGTGGCTTAGTTGGTTAAAGCGCCTGTCTAGTAAACAGGAGATCCTGGGTTCAAATCCCAGCGGTGCCTGTCTTCCTGTCTTCGCGCACCGTTTATTGTTACAGACAATATTCTTCAGCATTATGTTTAAATGAAATGTTCATTTCGTTTTTGGCACGACTTGTTTTTCAAGAAATCCACACATTGCGAAAGATAAATTGCTCATCTTTCTTATCAGTGCAAAAGAATTACTGCCAGCTGGCAAGAAAATGACAACGATTTTTTTTTTTACTTTAGCCAAAAATCTGTGAATGTAGAAAAAATACGACGTGTGTCAGTTTCTATGGCACACTCAGTCAGGGTGTCCTTCAGTTAAACACAACGTTGGTAGATCAAACGCACCCAGAGACACATTTCGAATTAATCCGATCTAAACATTACCTTCTCTAAATGTGATTGAGTTTCTTTCCACGTCCTTAGCCATCTTGATGTTTGCAGAGATTTTCAACTTTTGACACGAGTCAAACTACAAGTAAATAGTTGAGTACCTAAGTCAATATCACCGGGAATGTGAATATAAATGTAAACATCAATATTTCTGCTGTCTCCTGAGAAACACAAGTATAGAGTCAAAACACAATAAATAATGCTAAAAAAACTGTTCAGTTAACACCCAGATGTGACAAAACACATTTAAGACTTACATCCCCTTTAAATATGTATTTCCTTAATATCAGTTCTCTTCCCTCCCCAGGATACCTGCAAATTCACTATCGCACATTAAAGGCTGTGTGTAAGTCTTACATGTGTTCTGTCACATCTGGGTGTTAAATTAATAGATGTGTTGTGTTATTTAATATGATTTGACTCCACGCTTGTGTTTCTCGGGAGACAGCAGAAATATTGGGGATTTGCGGCTACAGAAAAGAATGTGAACTTTACAGGCAAAAGTAAGGTTACCTTAAAGAAACAAAAAAAAACGTATTGTCACCCTTTTCAACGTGATTTTTCAAGACATTTGTTCGGAATAGTGTATCTTCTCGTGTCTGTGGCTGTTATCCTACAATAACGGTGGTGAAATAGCAGGAATGTGCGGAAAGAATCGGGATGGAACAGAAGACTCATCTAGTTGATAGTAAGGTTGTGTAGGACCGCACACACTACGATGTCAGTGTTGAGTAGCGTGGTTTAAAAGCTTCTTCACGAACCGGGAAGGAGTAGAAACCTAAAGTCTTCTTATCCGTAATCAGACACGTTATCCATTGTGCCACTGGCGTTTGCATCGCATTCCCATACAGCACCACATTGAGTTCAGAGCAGCTAGTAATACTGTACATCGCCACGGTCAACATTTTCTCAATTAGATTCATGTGTTTTGTACGTGTGTCTAATTACTCCGTCTTTCATTATGTCTGGTTTAAAATAATGTATCTTTAAAACAGACAAAGGGTTTATGAGTCTCCCTGAAATTCACACACGAAGAATAAAAGATATCGCGTTTAAAAAGAATACAAAGATGCCGGCGATAGAAAACGGAGAGTCTTAAGTGCGCGCTATCACTGAACTAAACTCCCGATCGGTAACTTGTCGGCGGGTTTTTAATTGTGTTAGGAAGCGCAAACAGTCAACAGTGTACATTTTAAAGGTCTAAGCAAAACAATCAGACTTGAGGATTAATCAGAACAGGAGCCTCTACTTCTTTGTATACTGAGGTTTCGGGTGAACATCAAAGTGAAAGACAAATTCGAAATTTTCACTTTTTGATTAAGGAACAAGAAAACACCATCATTTGAACTGGATTCAAACCAGGGACATAAGAAACGCCTGCTGTTGTTGTCTACAGCCTTAAGAGCTAGCAACTGAGCTATCGAGAGGTCGGAAAGTAAATGTTTTGTCACACGTGTAGCCCAATGCAGTGTAGTGTTCCTCTTTATTTAAATCCCAGTTCGATATCAAAATACTCACTCCCATAGTCTCGTTTAGTAGAAGAAATGGACCAGGCTTCTACTCTATAAACGTCCATAGTTCTTATAAAACATTTGAAGGGACATCGGTGCAGGCAGAAATCGACTCTTTTTCTAGTGGGAACAGGATCACATAAAAACTTTCTTTTGAATTGAGAAGAGGATCATGGTGACACTCAAAACATACTTGCCTTTGCTTCTTTCGAGGACGAATGGATTATTGAACTGCAAACATCGGAACATCGGATCAAATCTCTCCACTACTGCAGTTGCTTCTTTGAGAGTTTCTTCAAATATTTCAACTGAAGGTCAAATTCAATCTTACGGATTTTGGTTTTCTTTTGATCGAAATTGTATTAAAATCCGAGCCTCTTTCACAGTTGTATAATACTTTCCCCTGCATCCTCAGATAAAAATTCTAAATACCACAAAGTTACAATATATGGAATAGCATTTATTTTTAAATGTATTTTAAAATTTGCATTTATTTAGAGCTACATTTAGTGCTAGGTAAAGATAACATTGCTAATATTGATGGAGTACAAATGGAAGATGGATTTATGAGCTAAAAGTCCTATAACGCCTCTTGTAACAACTAAGGACTCATAGCAAGATTTATTTTCAAATCCAAACTTTGCTATTGCATTGCGTATTATGTAAACACGACCAGTTCCGGTTTCTGGTGCGTGCATTTTTTTCAAACTGAAATTCACAAGAACATTTTTCAAGATGCGCCATGTCCCAAAACCGTTTATCAGGACTACTATTAATATCAGGTGAAAGCAGTACAAAACATAAATTTAGCCGAAATATTAAGAGACTATTGTCTGTCAGCTACTAAGCCATGTTCAGCCAACGCTAGAAATATTGCTGCTCTCCTAAAGTAGCAAAAGACCGCCAACCCAACTTAGAAACAGAACACAAAGGCTCAAACCGACGGGAGTGGGATTCGAGCCCACGCGTGCAGAGCCCAATAGCTTAGCATTGCAAATTCGTGCCAAAACTATTGAGATACATCAGAATCGTACCTGTATTTCTTTGGATTTTAGGAAATTTATTTCAGCGTGTTTATTTTTTCTGCCTGTGATCTCGGAAAGAAAGACCCACTACCTGTTCACCGAAATATTCCGGGAGTTTGCTGTGGTTTAAGAGGAGTGTATGAAGGTAATAAAGGAGGGAGGACACGTGAATTGTATAGCTGCTGAACCCGGACACACACCGTCTCCAGCTACTGTTGGAGATTTACAGTTCAGAAAACTGCTGTCTCGAGCAGAAACTGATCTTCCTGCTTTAGTCAAGGTTATTGGAATCGGAGGTTACCGTGGGGTATAGCGCTTATATCTCTCTTCTCTGGCTAAACGGACAAGTTTAAGTTTACAACTGTAAAGTATAGAAATAGACAAAAAAAGCTAAAATACTTCAGTAAGGCCGAGCAGATAGGAAAGTTTAATAAAATGTTCTGTAAATCAATTTCCCTCGATTTCCGAACTCTCTGTTCGAGCTCTGATATAATCTCTCTGCTCCTGCCGCTGTCACTGGGAGAGTGACTACATTCGGTAGGGCTACAGGTTGATTTCACAATGCCACATTTAATTAAATAAAGGATAAACCACAAGGAAAACAGATATGTTTTAATAAATCTTCTTCTGGCTTTATATTTCGGTCTTTCACATTGGAATACATACTTTGCAGTAAATCTTTACTCGATTACAGGCAGCCCGAACGTAAGGGAGAATCGAAGCCTATTTGACTTTCTGCTAATCACATTGAAGTGTTCACGAAGCATTTCCCTGCCCATCATGTGCCCGCAAACCGGTTTATCCGTTTTCCTCTTCCTGTCATTGTCAGCGAGCGCAACAAGAAGGGAAAATGCAGGACAGAGAAAAGGTATTATTTGTCAGGAGTGGGATTTGAACCCACGCCTCTATTCAGAGACCAGAACACCCAAGCAATGGAAAGACAGGAGCCCTTGAGTCTGGCGCCTTAGACCGCTCGGCCATCCTGACGAACTACGTTCAGATCTCTTAAAAGCACCAGTAGTTCACTAAACTGAGAAATGCTTTGCTGGATAAACGTAAAATTGCCTGTTGTAGCCTAAACGGACCGGGAAATTAAATATTCGGATCGATTCAGAGTGTGCTTTACAGCCTTCTTGTAATATTTTGATCTGCTAGGGCGCAGTCGTTTTTACAATCTGGATTATTTCAAAAAGACCGACATCAGTGTAATACAGCTTTCACGTTTGGGAACAGACCTTGTATTGTACATTTCTTATAGGTTTATTTTCCTGATTGCAACATACTGTGAAGCATAGAAGCCAGCTGCATAAATCTCTATTACACGTCATTTATGAAGGCGTTTCAAATAGCAGCCACTGCAGGATTAACGCTTTTGGAGCATGTATTATATTGTAAATAATCTTATTTAAATAAGCTTAAATTCGCATACTGTTTTTCAGACAGCGCAAACCAGTCTGACCTCCTACAACTTTCTGTGCCGCTGAGTAGATCTTAAAACAGCTGCAGCCAGAGTAGCCGTAATGGCAACACACTGCTTTGAGATCGGCTTTTCTTATTCTGCAGAACCACCGGCATCGGAATATACTGATCCGCATAAGAAGCGCTTTCGGTTTCTGATCGTTTTTATTGAGCGCTGCTCTAACTTTACATTTGCTCGTACTAGTTTTTCCCATGAAAAAAGACATTTCCCTCATTACATGATTTCACTTTTTTATTTTCAACAAGTAGAAAGAAATAAAATATAACTCCATATAAGAGACACAGGTTGGATGGTTGGTGGTCTAAGGTGTTGCGTTTAAGTTGCAGCTTTTCCTGGAGACCTTTGTTTAAATCCTACTTCTGACAAAGTAGAAACGAAAAAATCCCTAAGTAGAAAGCATCTCGCATTTCACGTGTTTAATGTTAATTGTCTCAGCGGTTGCCTCGGTGAATGATGGATCTTCTCTCTTGCAGGGTGACGGCAAACTTCTTCAGAGAGGGGATCTCCCACGCACGGCTTTTCTTCATCAAAAGCGGAGACAAAAGAAACAGACTTCAAACTGAAATTAATTACTTCTTGATCGTTTATGACCGTCTTTAAAAAGCTGAGAGAAGGCGAAAACGTCTTTCGAAATGAGGAAATGTCTGCTGACAGTAAACACAGCTCCTCTTTAGTACTGTGCTAAGTACCCGTTTGTTGCGCGGCAGAACGGGGTACGTTTCTGTGACAGGGCCCTGGTTTATTTTTTTTTAAATAGTTGAATCATATTGAAATGTTAAACAACGGAGATAAAGTCGCTGTTGACCAGGATGGCCAAGTGGTTAAGGCGTTGGATTTAAGACTTAATGGACAAATATCCATGTGGGTTCAAACCCCACTCCTGGTAGAGTCTTGTAAATATTTTGAAGTGAGAGGTAACTTTTAAGACTTACACTCTATTTAAATGTCATTTTACTTAATTTCAGTTCTCTTCACTCCCTGGGATAACTGAACTCACAATCGCATACTGAAGGCTTTATATGCATTATCTGTGATACAGCTTCTAATAAAGACGGAATGAAACTGTATTAATAATAAATGACATTGTTTTAAATAAACGTGTATTGATAAACTTCATAATTAATAAAAGTGGTGTGACAGGAAAGCAAATTAAATATTACAATGATATTCCAAGCAACTGATGCGTAAATTCATTATGTCGTGACAGTTTTATTCCCACTATAAAGGGTAATATTCTAATGTGATCCAGTGTTCCGCTTAGTCTGCTTCTGAATTTCTTCATTTCAATCAGTCCTCTATTTCAGTAACCTCTAGAGGGCTCAGGATTGGGTTCCTTGAAGTTAAGAAAAGGTTAATTAAGGAGCTGCAGGCTGAGTTCGTTGTAGTCTTAAATTCAAGAATTCTTCGATTTTAAGAAAAAAGACAGGTATGTTTTGTGTCTCATGGTGATCCTCTTCTCGATCCAAATGAAAGGTTTAATATGATCCCTCTAGAAAAAAAAAAAGTCAATTTCCGCCTGGAGTGATTGATGCCCCATCAAACATTGTGTAATATTCCTGGACGTTTATACCGTAGAATCCTGGTTCGTGTCTTAAATTCAAGGTAAACAAGACTAAGGAAACGATTTGGAAACTTGATGTTAAACTGGGATTTAAATCACCCGGAACATGACACTACATTGGGCAGTATGTGTGAAGCAACAACTCCTGTCATCCCTTCGATAGCTCAGTTGATAAAGCGGAGGACTGTTGTGGAAACAGCGTTGAATCCTTAGGTCGCTGGTTTGACTCCGGCTCGTAGGAAGGTCCCTTTTGTGTACTTTAATCAAAGACAATAAATAATTTTCACTCAGACGTTGATCAGAAGCTCAATAAACGACGAAGCAGAGGCTCCTGTTCCGAATTCCCCTCACGTCTGATGGTCTTGTTCTAACCGAGATCAATCTAAAGTGGTACAAGGGATTTTAACAAATCTGTTCTTTGAATTCAGGGACTGCTCTGTCTGCTTTGTGCTGACCACATTTATATGTCTAAGGTATGTGTTTAATAGAAGTATATTCTACATCTTTTGCCCACTGGGCCAATTGCTGTTCACGAGCTCCTAGCCCCACTTGTTCCCAGTGGAACAAGTAGCCCCGAACACCTCGTATGGAGTTTGCGTGAGTGAGGTCAGTAACGAGCTCGATCAGACCCAATCTACTGCTTTCATCCAAAACAGCCCTTTATTTGGCTTTAAACTCCACCTGTTACCCCTCACACTCAATGTTTCAGAAAAAGGTTTTAATTTAAGCTTTGCCCAGCAGAGTATTTGAGCAGAGAAAATGAATAGAAGCGCTATTCGCGCCAGTCTAGCACAGTAACCACTAACTCCAATAATAAAATAATAATAATAATAATAGCAGCGAAAAAATCCCGGCTCCTGCTTAAAAAAACAACTATTGAAATTGTACATCTCCAACACTGGCTGGAGACTTTGGGTACCCGGGCTCAGCGGTTATATAGGACAGGACTCGGCGAGCTGCAGGTGAAACTCATTGCTCTGCGCTCTCCATGCGGAATGTGCGTCTCCTCCCTCCAGACTCGTCACACCGCCTTCATACTCTACAGCGGGGGAAAAAAAACTCCCCTTTACTGTCTTCATACATCCCTCTTAAATCCCAGAAACACCGAAACTCCGGGGCGTTTCTGTGAGTCAGTACTGGGTTTTTCTGTTCGAGGTTACAAGCAGAAACAATAAAAGCGCTGAAAGCAGGAAGTTATTTCTGCTCTTAGGCATAAACGTGTAAAAATACATTTTCTGATTCCTAAAACCTAATAAAATCCATGTAAGTTTCCCTTTTGTTCCCAATGCACATAACTGAATATAAACCAGTCACTAGTTGTGGCGCAGTTCTTACAACAAAGATACTTACATTACGAACTTTTTTTTCATACGAGCTCTTGCCGTTTTTAAATTGAATATTTTGTTTCAATTCGCTAAATCACACGAAACACCAGCAACACTCATCGTAAGCATCTGACCAATCACATTCCTGAATTTTAAAAGTATTAAGTATTTATTTTAAACTTTTTTTTAATTTTATACACCTGTTTTACATATTCTTGCCATTTTTGGCATATTGTAAGTGGATTGTAACTTCAAATTGATCATTCCTGAGCTTTATAACTGTGTATCATTTCTTTAAACCTTATTTTAATATTTTTTAATTATTTTTGCATTTTACAGAACGTTTTAAATATATTGTGAGCATTTTAGCATAATTTTAAAATAGGACTATCAATGCTCCTGACTTTTAAACCTGTATTTCTTCTGACATTAATCTCTCCACCTGCAGATGAGGAGGGAGGTATTTGATTTTAAATTGGTTGATTTGGGGGGGGGGAATGTACATGAATTTCCTTGTGTGTATCACCAGTGGAAAACTTGGCATTTTTGGATGAATTGCAATCTATACTGCAAGGCCTTAAGACTGATATAGTAATGACTGGAGATTTAAATAACACATTTGATACATCACACAGGAACAGCATAACATCTAAAATGGCAGAACCCTCTAAATCACTGAAAAAATTCAGGCACATTCATAATCTATAAGATGTTTGGTGGTTACTGTGTCCTGCTTCCCTTTCATATTTTTTAGTGTGCACGAATCTGTCCCTCTTCTTTTACTAGTTTTTAAGGAATATTCTGATATCTGTGATTACAAGATCAAGCCAGAAAAAAAATGATGACAATTAGTAGGAAGAATGATTCAGTACAATGTATTGAAAATGTATCAGGATGGTCAGGAGGCGCGCTGTGAGAATGTCCTGCCCTTGGGAGCCTTTCTGCTCCTGGGCCGTCCTTCCCTGGAATTCTTTAGAATAGTCTCGCACCCCTGGAATTCTCCTTAGAAATTCTCCTTCTGGGAGCTCTGTGTTGCCTGTTTTTACCTGGAGGAACTTCAGCTCATTCATTGGCTGAAAGGTCCATGGGCATCAGAATTCCACGTAGGTTACTCGGCCCTACCAGTCCCTGATTGGTTGATCAAGGTGAGATATGAGTCACTTACTCCTGACACTTAGGAATGCAGTCCAGATGTCCATCTGGCACTCCCTAGACAGATAGGCGCCAATGGATGACCATTGATCATGATAGCCAGGCTTAGCTAAATGCATCCCCATTTGGGAGCTGTCCCTTATCAAAAGAAAACATCTTTAAATCAGCCTGCATGAATAGTTTCTCTGTGGCTGCACCACAGAGATGAAGAGAGAGATGGGGCCTTATTTGGGAAAGCACAGCAACACTTAATTCTGTCTTATTAACAAGCATTGCCGCTACAATTAGTAGGAAGAAAGATACAATGTATTGAAAATGTAATATGTTTTAAAGGATTAAAGGGAAAAGAAATACTTTATCTACGCAAACTAATTCAACTGAGCTCCTCTAAACAATATAGCCTGAAGAATTGCCAAAGCACAATGTATCAATTTGGGTGACACTGGGGGAAAAGGATCACAACATTGAGAACCACAAGGCTTATTTTCAACAGCAAACTTTGTGCTTGAAAATATTTGACAAAAAAAGGAATATTACACGTACGGAAACCAATATTTACCACTAGGGTAGAATGCAGCATAGAACAGTTGAGGTTGACTTGTTCACAGTGAACTGTCCTCCAGCGATAGTCAGCTGTAATCACCGACACAGACATGATGTTAATACTCTGACAGCACCTTGGCTGATTTGGTTAAAGTGTTTTCCCCCTGGTTATAAAAACGTCTCAAAATTCTGACACTGAGGTGTGAGACACAATGTAACAGGCTCTCATAATCCCGAAGTACAATAAATTTTACTGTATTGTTTTTTAAATTTGATCCTGTGAACATTGCATGTCCCTCCTTCCTCATTACCAAAACATCTCAATGTCACCAACAGTATGTACATTTGTTATTACAACACTTCACTGTTGCATTTCTGAGTTGTGACGTTGTGAACATGGCATGTTAAAGTATATAGAATATCTAGATCAGAACAGGCTAAATGCAATTCATAGTGATTTATCATTTTCTTATTTTCTAAATGAAAAAAAATATTTTTTCAGTGATTATGACACTTCGGTATGATATAAAATATGCTTCAATGACAGAATAAATAATCATGGAAAAAATACCCACAGTGGTATTCATATTTGTGATTATAGGAATGTTAAATATCAGGTGAGTAGCTGTATCAGCAAGCGTAGGCTGCAAAGGAACAAGTAAAGGACTATTCCTGCTGAAAAGAGAAGAAAAGAATCACAACGTTTCGGCTGTGGAGCCTTCTTCAGGTGTGAGAAAGACAGGGCAGTAAGCAAAGATAATTTTCTTTTTATCTTTGCTGACTACAGTTTATCTTTGATGACAACATCAAAGACATTAAGTAATTTTTACTGCTTACAGCTCCACATCAACTTCCTTTTATATCTAACCTCATCAGATCTCTCAACTCCCAACTCTTCCAGTTTCTCACTTCAGAGAAGGATAAAACATTCAATCATCCTCTACAGAGAAAAACCATCAACACCCCTACCACCTCCACAAATCCTAACCTTGTTGTTACTATACCCTCTGACCTTTCCCTTTCAACCCTTTGCATCCTCAGCTGACATATTTTAAAATTACAATAGACTGTATAGTATTTATGTTTAAATTTAAGGTAAATATGTCAAAATATCAAAATCCAACTGCACAGTGCTATCGAAACAATGCTTGTCAAGTTCTCAAACAAACCTGCATTGTATTTTTAATATATTTCAGCAGAGGATTCAACTGGAGTATAAATGATGATTCGACGATCATTTTTCTTGGGTGAATATGGTTTTCTGGGGAGTTACGATGTTGGGCATTATTGGACATTTCCTGGTGATCCTGACACGTGTTAAACACTCGCATTTGTTGCAAATATTAAAATGGCTATGGTTTCGCTGAGAAATCCAATCGACCGAAGACAATATTTACATCGCCAAAGAAACTTGTCCCTGGGTGGAATCGAACCACCAACCTTTCGGTTAACAACCGAACGCGCTAACCGATTGCGCCACAGAAACTGACATGTAGGTTTTTCTCTCGAATCACAAATTCCCGGTTAAAAAAAAAAATCTCTAACCGTTTATTTTGCCAGCCGGTAATATTTCTTCTGCACTGATAACCAAGAATTGGATTTCATTTTCCGCAAGCTGTGTGAATTTAATCAAAAATAAGTTTTCCAGAAATGAAATGAACACATGCATTTAACGAAAACAAGCCCTTTGTGAGTGCCCAAAATGATACGTTCTGTACTACAAGAAAGGAAGAAAGACACGGCTGGGATTTGAACCTCGTTTTTTTTGTTTCATAAAGAGGCGCTTTAACCAACTAAGCTACGGTGACAGGACAACCATCACCTTTTACAGCCACTTGGACACACCGCTCTGAGATATCTGCGTTTAGTAAGCGCTGAACCTGCTCTCAGAGCAAATTGCCTCTTTTACATAGCAGCCCCGACACTGAGAAACGAAGAGAACTGGCTTTAATCTGGCATTTTTCATGTCCAATGCGTTTGACATCTCCCAAGGGCGACAGAGTTCTTTTGCGACACTATTTCTTCTTCTTTTTTCTTTCTGTACGCTTTGATAAAAACGAAAAATCGTGCAAGGGAAAAATGTACTTTTTTTCATAGAGAAAACGTGCACCAGGAAATGTGTTGAGAAGAAATGATTTAACATGATACGTGACCTAATTTATCGGAGCAATTGCTCACCCAGCAAGGTCTGGAGAGGTTGGAGAGTCTGGTGGATGTGATAATTATACGGTGTTGTGGAAGAAAACAGTCTTTCTCTGAATTCTCAATCAATCGGAATTTCAGTGCGAAACATAAAACCCTTGTCATATTTAAAGAGATTATATTTTAAAACTCATAAAAATCAGAAAACACATGTTTTTCACTTTGAAATTTTAGACGGAGCGGTGCATTACTAGTAGCGGCGCTGAGCACACTATGGGGGAATTCAGGTTATGTGAAATGTCAGCGGTTTAATAAATAACGCGTCTGATTTCGGATCATAAGATTGTAGGTTCGACTTCTACCTGGCTCGTGTAAATTATATTCAAGCTCCTCAGTAATAGATGTCTATTATGTAATGAACCGCACCTGAAAGCAAACGTTGGGTCTGTTTCCTTTGTTTTCCAGCATGAAATAGCAAATCGTTACAAAAAGCACCTGCAAATGTACAATAGCGTTTTTTTTTTTCAAATTACATTTTCAGGCTTCAGACACTTTTTTAATAAAACAAAAGTGTCCGGAAACTCATTAACTTTCAGGTTTGATTGAACCTGAATTAAAAGAAGTTATCTGAAACTTCCGGGAATCCATTCTCTGACGCAGCTGTCTCTAAAGTTGGACGTGATGTTTAGCAGATGTGAACGGTGCCTTTTCTCTTGTGTTCAAGGCTATTCGCTGTGTGAGCTCCACACTGCGTGTCCTGTACTGCTCTATTTTGTTTAGATTATCTATGTGGTGTACAGATAGAACTCAACTGCATGGTGTGAATTCCGTGTTCAGGACCAGCAGAACCTGAAAAACCAATAGTTGACACGCAGCCTTCTGATCTGGAATCAGACGCGCTACCGTTGCGCCACGAGTTCACATCTATGAGCGCCTTTGAATTCCCCAAAGGAGACAAAAAAAAAATCCGTTAAGAGCGCCGCTCTTCCGAAGAGAGTCTCTTCTTCCCAGACCACATTTTATTCTTCCCGCGCAGCTCTTGTGCAGGTGTTGTTCTCAATTACAGATCCAGGAACACTGATTTTTTTTCCTATTTTTTTAAATTAAGTACCCCATGGTGCAACGGTAGCACGTCTGACTCTAAATCCCCAAGTTCATTTTCAAAGTATATCGGAGTCAACTGATACTGATCAGGTTCTGCTGCTACTGAACCCGCAGTCTTCACCTTAAAGTTCAATTCCCCAAGCCTTTTGACCTTATATGTCCATCCCTTCTCGTCAAAACTCGTATTTCCACAGGGTACCCTCCAGAAATCGCAGTATAGAATGAAAAAACTCCAGTAGATCTCGGCCGCTGTTGGTGATTTTCATTTAAAAATAAATGAATCTCTGGAATTTTACGGAGTGTATCACTTTCACCGAGACCGAGAAGTGTTAAGCTGTACATGAGTCTTTGTGGTTCGGTTGTTAACCAAAAGGGTGGTGGGTTGAGCCCTCCCAGGGACGCTATGAGCCTTTTAATGTACACACCCGTCTCACTTTAACTCCACGGCCGGTCTTGTACCGCAAATACAGAGCCCGTAGGAGGCAGTAAGCCCGCGTATATAGCTCACTGTGTGTATAATGAAGAAGCAGAGGTTAGTTTCTCATCTGTGCGTTACAGAGCCTTACGCAACTCGTACTGTACGAACAGCTAGAGCTTGATCCCTGCACGGGCTATTAGTTGAAAGGCCATTGTAAATGACGTGTAAGAGATTTATAGATAGATACTTTATTGATCCCGTGAGGGAAATTAATAAAGCTTATCCAGCTGGCGTTTATGTTTCACACTAAATTGCGATCTTGAAACCAAAATAATTAGAAATATGGAACACAACCGTTGTTCCCCAAGAAGGAAAGCTGTTTAACACTGTCGTCACTCCTTTTTATTTAACCCAGATTGTGAAGACAACTCTGCCCTATCAAAGGAAAATGTTGCACAAAAGTTGGAAAGCACACTCTGAATCCATCTGTACTGTATACTTGATTTCCGCGATCCGTTCAAGGCTGCTTGGTGCTTCGCTAGCGAGTCATTTCAGGGAAGAAACTCAGTTTAGAGAACTACTGGTGCATTTTCACTCATTGAATTTGATCTTTGTACTCTCTTTTCATTCTCAGCTATAATATTTCAAAATTACAGTTCGGATTTGTTGGAAAACTTCACAGGCATTATTAAGTTAGAACTGTACAATTGTATTTTAATATCTTGGTATATTTACCTTCATTTTAATATGGATGTAACCATAAATGTTGTACTTTTGTCGTACTTTTTAAAACATTTTAACTGAGGACGCACGACGACTATTATACCATGTGATACATGCAAGACATCTGTAAACGAAGATGTAATTACAGTCAAATTGGCAATTAACAGAAAACCACAAGTTGTATAATATTATTTCTCTATGTCGATGATTAGTTGAAGGATTTGAAGAAACTATATATTATTCCTCGATATCGATGATCAGTTGAAGGATTTGAAGAAACAGCAGAGATAGCAGGTGATTTTGGTTTTGAACCCATCTTTACACCTCAATAATCCATTTGACCTCGAAAAAAGAAAAGACAGGCATGTTTTGAGTCTCATAATGATCATATTCTCGATCCAAAGAAACGTATAAATTTGATTCCTTCCGTAGTATTTTGGATTTTCTTACAATGATCTCACGAAGTATTGCCAGGATCTATATCTAGCGTTCGGTACCGATAAAACTGCTGATATTGATTGAGTAGAAATCTATGATGTATTGACAACTTTATCTGAAGCGAGAAGTCCTAGAACACTGCCTATGATGTGTTAGGATTCATACCAAGATATACTTTTTGTTTTCAACCCAAAATGCTGCTATTGCATTACACATTATATGAACATTACCAGTTTTGGTAGCTTCTCTGCGCGATTTTTCAAAACTGAAACTAATTACAAAATTACTTAAGATCAACCATGACAAAAACATATAAATCAGGACTAATATTAATATCAACTGATGTTACTACAGAAAAAAACTACAGTTAAAATTTAACTGAAATATTAATAAGACTATGCAAGCCTAAAAAGTAGAACAATTAAATTTATATAACTTTTTTTTGAGAAATGGGCTCACACACCGGAAGACACTAACGTTTCTCTTCGTTAGAGTATGTGAATAACAGTTTTACTAAAAATGTTTGGAGTCCAGAGGGAGGACTCGCTCGCTGAATGATCTCTCAAGAAATCCCTGGTGAGATTCAACAGGTGTTTTCTTCAACAGCCACTAAAAGTCTGATGACCTTCTCTGGATTTTCTGAATATGACGTTAAATTACTGTAGTTCAAATCATTTGGTAGTTAACAGAACGAAATGCTTTGGAGGTACATTTAAAACAGCAGAGCAACACTGTAGCACTTCGTGTGTGACTGAAATTAATTGTGTAAACCTGGCTCTCTATGAACACGAGCAAAGAGTTCTCACTCACCAGAAGATTGCGATGTGAGCACAGTAATATAAGACACCTGGAGATGCCGGGGATTGAACCCGGGACCTCATACATGCGAAGCATGCGCTCTACCACTGAGCTACATCCCCTAGCCTACCGATGGTGGAACTGACGTAAAGATGTTCATATGTTTACTGAACACAATCCACCCTTCACGAAGAATGCCTGCAGTTTCCCACTTTCGCGTTTCTTCTACTACAAAGTAAATTAATGGGAATGAAGAAATAAGGAAGGGAAAATAATCGCATCGAAGCTTCCAGAGACTGGGCAAAATGAATAATTTATTTTTATATCCAGTCACATGGGCGACGGTGGTTGATTCTTCAACGGGGGGGGGGTGCGTTTTTCTACCTCCTTACTCGATTGTCTTTCAATTATGTTTTCCTTGAAACCTTTTTGCATCTTTTAAGTGCTTGCGATTAAATTACGCATAGAAAAACACCAGTACAGTTGATGTTCATGGACCGATGCACACAACTCCAGTGATAAAGCCCTGTCTGTAAATATTGTAGAAGAACGTTAAAGGGCGAAACAACGCTCCAACCACGTGAATGGAAACAAGAAGGATCGTGTTCTTATTTAATATGTGCTTTTGAATTGCCTTGTCAATACACACAGGCTTTAGAGATGGACAAATAATTTACAGTGGTGTTTGTAAACAAAGATGGAACATGTTATTTCTATACCAGGAAGAAAGGAGCAGACTCTTAAACTTTAAGAGGCAGAAACAACACCTCATCACAGCTAACACTAATTAAAACGACATCACAACAGAAGAGTGAAGCCTTGAGTGAATCAAATCAGTTTTTGTTGGTCGTCTGTCTTCATAACTTTGTAGGTGAGAGAGAGGATTGCGAAAATGTGCAGGTGCTTCTCAGAAGTGCGTTGGTGGTATAGGTTCCTTCAAATAACTGAGCCAGTGCATCCCAAATCTTTTCAAGATGATCTGTGATCTGGTAACACATCTCCTGAAACAAACATTTGAGGTAGGAAGCATGCTCTTAAACACCAAAACACTCAAAAAGGAAGAAGCAGATCTCTGTACACAAGACGGCAGTGCGATATTAGAATTTCTGAGTTCTTGATGGATTCAGGCTCCTTCTCAGAGGTCCTTGCTCGCCAAATAACTTTGCATCTGAGGAAGAGCACCACGGAATAAAACCCAACTCAACAAGCGAGCGCATTTGTTGCTCTTGCTCTTAATGCAAGGAGCTGTTTTTTTTTTCCTCGCAATAATCATTATTAACCAGAAACAGCAGCACAGGTAGGTCGCATTTGTGATTATGTCACTTCTCTGCTTCAGCAAGGTCAATAAAAGACTCTGAAAGTAGTAAAGCAAAACTGAACTCAAAATCATATTAGGAATTCTGAGCGATATCTCCATACAGGTAATCCAATAAGAATGTTGAAATATTTGAATATCATCTCTCTGTATATTGCGCTGCTTTTTACCCAGAGTAAAACTATTGGATTGAAGGAATGCTAACCGCTGGGTTAAAATGTATAGTTGTTATTTGGAGAAATCTATAAACTCGTGATCTTTTATGTTTTAAAAGACAGCACAGGAAAAAACGACAGTGCTTATTATTTTCCGGAGGTGGAGCACTGATGACCTATCCGAGCTAATTGATAAAGCCCACCCAGTGGATACACTAGCAGAACGTCAAAGAACATTCACCTTTGTATCCAAAGAAACCACAGGAACAACATCAGGAAGCACAATCAATTCCCCTTTTAAATCTTTCCTGTAAGTTATGCTATGTGAATTCATGAAGTTAATCCTCTGATCTCTTTTGATCATGAACAAAGTATTTCTGATGGAGCGCTTTGTTAAAAGGTTTAATAAGCTTTTCCCCTGCCAACGATTCGGCGCTAAGAATTAAAAGTTTCACAGACAAAAGCAGCTCACCGCCACAGCCAATATTAAATGTGCTTGCCGGAACACTATCATGTGCACTGCCTCAAAAGTGATCTCGGCAGATGTTGTTCCCTACATAAAGCTGAACATGCCAAAGAGAATTTCTGTTGAGAAAACAAAATATTTCTTCTGCCTTGATGTTAAGCTGACAGCCTGTCTTTTAGAAAGTCTATCTCTAAGCACCTCCCGCAGCCTAACAAAAAGCGCTTTTACTGATCGTTTTGCAGGTCTTAAAATACTAACATTTGGCAGCAGTGGGATTCAAACCCACACCCCAAGAGATACTGGAGCCTAAAATCCAGCACCTTAGACCACTCGGCCACACTTCTGTCCTCCATCCCCATCTTTCTCACATTGCTGGCTTGGACTGGGGGGCTTCAGCTCTTGTCGTCCGATCTAATGATATCATGACATGTGGAAGTGACTGCACCTTCATCTTCCGAAATGCTTTCAATAGCACAAACGCTACTTTCACAAACGTAGCAATAACAAAGGAGGTGGGATTCATCCTTTGTGCTGTTTGTAGGGGTGCAACTCTACGGTGATGCAAGAACAAAAATCAAAATCCTTTGCTACTACTGTTGCTTTTTTCATAGTTTCATCAAATCCTTCATTTGAACGTCGATTTTGAAGGATATTGATGATAATACCACATAAATTGTGGTTTTCTTGTGATCGCCAATTTTATTCAAATACCAGCCTTTTTTACAGTTCCTTCTGTATTTCACAAGGTGTAATAGCCCCCCTCGCATCCTCAGCTAACATATTTTAAAATTACAATAGATTATACAGCATGCATGTTTACATTTATATTAAAATTAAAGTTAATAAACCAGAATACATACAGTGCTATCCCAATAATTCTTGTCAGGTTCTCCAACAAATCTGCTGAGGGTGCAACAGGAGTATAAATGAATTTTCCCGCCAGCCATTCAAAGACCAAATTCCATGAGTGAACATTATTTTCTCAGACGTTGCCGGCATTGGACTTTGCCGGTGGTATTGAATTATGTCCACAACTGTTGTAGTAGTTCCTTCTTGAAGTTCGACATGTGCAAAGCACTCGTAATATCATAGGTGTTAAAGTTTCGCTGAGTCTAATCGACGTAATTGAAGCCGTTTTGTTATTCTGTTGTAAAAGCCGAAACCCGAAACAATAGTAGTGTTAAGAGGAAATGCCTCCTAACAGCTGACAAGCGCTCCTAGTTAGTGTCATGGTGTGTATCCCTGCCTATCATTGGGAGACGGGTAGCTTTTTTACACTCAAGATTCCAATCTTCAATGCTTTGTGTGAGAGCTTACATAACTTTCATTTTCTCACATTTTCTGACAACTATTCCAAAGGGGCACCCTGTCAATTCCGAATACTTTTCAAAAATCTGCCTGCATGTTTGATTATTGTCATTTCATTTAGAAAAAGTTCAATATTGATCATAACTAAAGAAAATAATGATCACGAACAAAAAAGGGATAAAGATGCGAGTCGATCTTGAATCACAGCTGGGTGACACGGGCTTCTGTTCTGATATGGTTGTACGAGAAACAGGAGGAATCGCCAATCTCCTATAGAACATGAGTTGAATCAGGAGTGAGACATTTCGTATACTCGTGCATATGTCAACGCCTGACCTACATCGTAAAACTAACATTAAGTTGTCAGAGACATTCATTTATATACAAACAAGAGACAGACCAAGTAATAATTCTACATTAGTTCAGATGGGTAAACCTGAACTAACTAATAAACCTATTAATAATTCTACATTAACGTGTCCTACACTGATCAGACTAATTGACATGGTCTGATTCAGAGCCTGTGCAGCTTGTGCTAATTACAGCAATGACAGTTCTGAACCCTCATCACCGAACTGAGCACAAGTTCAGCTGTTCTCCAGTTTTGTTAGGCATGTTTTTTTCATTGCAATTGAGTTCAGAGCTGGAGCTGATCTCCAGACAGTACAGTGTTTTGGGTAAGTTGTCGAAATTCGCATGAGGCTGCAGACAACTTACCCAAAGTGTTTTCTATAGCTTTCAGGTGCAGTTCATTTATATAAAAGAATGTAAGTGGTATTAACTCAACAAGCCAGACGGCAGTCCAACCTATAATTTTCTGACGCGAGGCCTGACGCGTTATTCATTACGCCACTGACCCTGCAATTGTAGTGCTAAAAAAACACGTTTTCTACATTTATGTCTGTTTAAAAATCACTCTAAAAAAGACAAAGGGTTTGTGTGTCGCGCTAAAATTCCGCTTCATTTCGAATGCAAATAAAAACCGTTTTGTTTCAAGAAATCATAAATTTGTCACGTCCTTCATACTATACTTCTCTCTTGTATTAGTAAAGCATTTTGATTTAAACTGAACAATATATGAAAGGTTTCATCTATACACTTACACATAATAAGTATACGAATAAATACTCGGAAGAAGCCGCAGCTCAGGTATTAGAGAGATTTAAAATCGGATCGGAGGATTTAGAGTCCAGACTGCAAACCAACAGCTGACACAGGTCTTTTATAGAACCGTTTTGATTTCCTCTACTTTGTCCCCGTGACGTCATTGTCCTGCTCGCAGCCGAGCCCGACACACGTCTGGTTTCTGTTGCTGGGCACACACCCTGCGGTCCATGCGGGTCCTGATACGCCAGTACAATGACGGGAACACTAAACTGTAAACAGGTGCCGTCCTTCGGCTGAGACGTAAAACCGAGGTCCTGACTCTCTGCGATCATTCAGGAGAATGGTGGTGGTGGAGGGGAGTCCCCATTACCTGTAAAGCGCGTTGAGTGGAGTATCCAGAACAGCGCTATATAAGTGTAAGCATTAATTATTATTATTATTATTATTAATATTATGTAAAATGCAATAAAAAATAAAAAATATCAAACTTTGATTCAAAATAGATTAATGTAAAAACTGATAAAGCTAATGCTTTTTTCAGGGCTATATCTACTTTTTTTTAAAAAAGCGAAGTCTGTCGCGATTGTGAAAGTTAGAGAAGGTGTACCAGCGGGTGCCTTCATATCGCGAGCGTCAATCTCGCCCGTAGCTGCGAGAAGGTTAAAAGCGCCCGAGTGAGCTGTCTTTCGTCAAAGTAATTGCCAGAGCAGTAAGACGCAGAGCACCATCCAGCAGCTGTAGACGATGTTCGGGGAAAAGCTAATTCTGTTTTTAGCACAGGGAGTGAGAATGAGCTCAGTCCGGCTCCCAGCAGAATCCATCCTGGTTTGGTTACAGTGCGTCTGAGGCTCTTTGGATCGTAACGTAAAAAAACAATTGCTCACATCTTGTGACTTCCACGACAGGAAGGAAAGATATCACTTAAAAAAATCAGAACTGAAGATTTGGATCCTGGGCCTCAATTTGATCAAATTATTAAAATAATAATTATCAAAATATCAGATTGTGGTTCTGCAACATTTCGTGCACAGTATGCCATTTTTATCTAAAACAGTCACAACGAGGGCTTTACACGCAGTCTGGGGTATTTTCCCCTTTCATATTTTTGCCACTTTATATCGAACCTGTTATACTCCCAGAAGGGCACAGTAGCTTGTACTTAATAAAAATGTACAATTCACCGCTGGTATAAACAGATGTGTGCCGTGTTTGCTTTTGTAAGCATTTGTTTAAAAAATAAGTTCACAATACGATAAAAACACAGAAAGCACAAACTTTATAATACAACGATACAATATCAATACCAAATCATTATGCCAATTAAGTAACTATCCTTTGAAAACAGAGAACACCTTTATATCTACAAAAAAACTTGACATTTGTATGTATTTTTGAATTACAACGCCTGCAGTGTAGTCCCTTAATTCAAAGATCAGATCTTGGCCAAAACAAGACAATCAAACGTGGGCTGAATTCGGAACAGGAGCCTCTGCTTCGTCGTTTATTGAGCTTTTGATCAATGTCTGAATGAAACAGATTCGCTTTTTTATCTCTTTGGTTAAAGTACAGAAAAGCACCTTCCTTCGCACCAGAATCGAACCAGCAACCTAAGGGTTGCCACTGATTCTACTACACTCTTCTGCTATACCAACTGAGCTATCGAAGGAATGTCAAATATTGCTCTCTGGCACATGCTGCCCAATGTAGTGAAATGTTCCGGGTGATTTAAATCCCACTCCGACATCAAGTTTCCAACTCGTTTCCTTAGTCTTGTTTACCTTGAATTTAAGCCACGAACCAGGATTCTACTGTATAAACTTCCAGGGATATTACAAAATGTTTGATGGGGCATCAATCATTCCAGACGGAAATTGACTCCTTTTTTTCTCGAGAGATCATATTAAACATTTCATTAGTATCGAGAGGAGGATCACCATGAGCCACAAAACAAACAGTTTCTTTCTGTCTTTATTATAAAGTAGCATTTGTGCTACATTAATAATATTTTCGTGGAAATAAAGAAGTTGTAAATTTTAAAATTTATATATGAATCGAAATGTGGTTTTGAGTTAAATATTAGCGTGTTCATGTAATTAGTTTGTGTTTGTCATTACTATATATATATTGCCATGTTACTAGAATTTGTAACTGAAGTTTACTAGTTGTGTTTTTTGATGATGATTAGACATTTGTTGATTACAATATTGTATATAATCTATAATTTGAACTACATATTTTTCAGGTGTGAATAATTGTATATTTTAAGAATACATTTCTAAAATAAATCATTGGCTTTATTTTACTAGTTTCTACACCTATAAAAATCTTTCTTTGATGTATAATAGACCTTTAACTATATATGTATTATAGTCTTCTAAATTTATCCGTATAATAGAACTCCAACCATTTATGTATAATAAACATATAATCATAGATGTCTAATTGACGTATAACGATATACGTATATTAGAATTTCATTCTAGACCAGTTACGGAGCACATTTACACGTCTAAGGTATGCGTTTAATAGTCGTATATTCTACATCTTTTGCCCACTGGGATGTGCCGATTTTAACTTAGCAAACCAAGATACACATTTTCTAATGAAGCCTTAATTAAAAGACAGTTTGTTTCTCGAAAGCGTGTTATGTAAAAAAAAGAGAAAAACGAAAATATATGGATGACAATCTTTCAAAGCTGAAGATTTTACTTTTGAAAAATTGACATTTTATGTATGCAGATGCATTCGCTGGTTTTAGTACTTTGCTGTACTTCCTGAATCATTTTCAGTATTATAAAGTGGGTGTAGATTTTTCTTTCAGGTTAGGACGCGAGTGTGTACATGTGTTTGATTTTCGTTTCACTGATTCTCATTGAAGATTTGGGAATTAACGACGAAAGAATCAGTTGCCTCGGAAAGCAGAAGGTTTGGTTCTCAACGATATTGAAGACACGCCCATGTAGAGCAGCGGGTGATGTTTTGTACTATAAAAGACCAAGTGCTCAAAGTGACGTCTGCGTTTACCGTTTAGACTTTTCATCTTGGGCGCACTTTTAGAAAGCAAAGATAGAGCAGTTGTGTTGAATCACCCCATAACAGCTGTCAGCAGAGTGGCGCAGCAGAAGCGTGCTGGGCCCATAACCCAGAGGTCGATGGATTGAAACCATCCTCTGCTATCTACACTTTATGCACGATTGATAAGGACACCATCAATTTAATGAAGTGCATTAAAACTGTTTTTTTCTCTTGTGTGTATGCAAGCTTTACACTTAAGGTACTCTTTCATCTTTACCAATAGCAGATGCCCAAGTGTATCTTTGGTTGTTCTGCGATCTTTCATAGCTTCCTCAATTCCTTCAAATGAACATCCATATAAAAGCAATTATGTATATATATTACAATTAAGGTACATATTAAAAATATCAACGCACATTTGTATAATGCTCATTTAATAATGATTGTCAAGGATTGTCAGGTTCTCCAACAAATCTGTGTTCTAATTTTAAAATATTTTTGCTAAGGATACAACGGGTGTATAAATGAATTCTCCCAACAGCCAGTTAAAGAAAAATTCCACACGTGAAGATGGTTTTCTTGGACATTGACTTAGGTACTTAATTGTTTACTTGTTGTAGTTGCACACGAGTAAAACACGAAGATTTCCTGCAACATTCAAGAGGGTTTGCGAAGAAATCCCTTCAATTTTAAGTGGAGATTATGTTTAAATCATCACAATCTGAAGCGCATCCCTGAGTGCGTTTGACCCACCAGCCCTTTGTTTAACAGCTGCACAAGGACACATTCCCGTTGCTTTTCACAAATCACTGGCATTTTTTTGCAGCATTTTTTCTGTCCTGAGAAGCAAGATTTGTATTTTATCTTTCAGAAATTGTATGAATTTCTTGAAGTTCAGAAACAACTTGTTCCAGTAAAGAAATGAACACTTGCTTCAAAGTAAATCAAGACGTATGTGTCTCTTGCTGTATGTGCTCTTATCTGTCCATCTCTCTCTCCTCTTCTCTCACTCTGGCAGTCTGTGCAGAGTATCTGAAGGAGATGTAAAACCACTTGGAAAAGAAGAAAAATTCTCAGGAAAATTCTCAGGCAGAATAAAAAATCATTATTCTCTTCTCAGTCAGAATCACAGCTCAGACAGGATCTCAACTCCGTACTGCTCTCTATCCTCACAATCCAGAACCAGAAGATATTCAGACAATCAGTGCTGCTATATGAACAATATCAGACAGAACAGCCTGGACTCATGTCACATTTCCCCCTTTTATCCTTCCTCCCAGCCCTCTTAGAGACATAAAAGAGCTCGTGGTTCTCCTCTCTGTTAACTGGGCTCAGGGGTCACTGATCTGGTAGTTGGGGGTTCTGATCCAGGTCGAAAGCAAGATGGTTCTATTAACGCTTTCCAGGACTTCCAGCCCTTCAGTATTACTTTCTTTACTGTATGTCAGCCTCCCAAAATGTTTATAAATGTTTTATAACACATATGACTGTGGAATTATCTTATTATTTATATATAGTATTTATGTAATAAACACCAATAGTGACACTATGATCAGTATATTGATTATTTGTAGCCGATGGTCCGATGGTCGTGTCTACAATAGTGACCATTTGACCAGTCTGTAGCTCTGAGCAGTGGGACTCAGATCACACAGATGACCTGTCTGTGTGTGATTCCATACCAGTCCTGGGATTCAGCTACTCTCACAAATGTCTCATAGACCGTCTTATAAATTTACAATTAGATGAAGACATGTAACAGTTTTACAGATAATTTTAATAATCAGACAGCAGTTTTGGCAGTGGATACATCTCCACATGGGAGAAAGAAACTGAAATATATGTGCTCACTGTAAAGTAGGAAGAGGTGGTCAGACAAGCAAAACAACTTTGCAGATAATGTGAAGTGACATTGTTTTGTGTCAATCTGCTCACAGATTTCACTTCATGTGCCTTAAGCTGTGCAATTTGTATGGTTGTTGAATGAGATTGATTTCTTCACAAGCCCAGTCAATTGCCAGTGGAGAGCTTGCCGACGCAAACCTTCATGAAGACTTTCTTTAAGATTTCATTGTCACGTCGCCTCCTTTGCATATAATAGTAGCTCCGACACTAAGAGAAAGGATGAGAAATGGCGTTTATGCAGTGTTTGTTTGACTGAGGATCCTTGTGTGCTGAACTGGCCTCTGGAGAAGTGTAGTGCAGTAAAACAGAAGGTTTGTGTCACTCAAGATTGTTACAGAACAGAACAATACAATTACAATACTTTTATAAGAGTAAATATTACTGGTGCATCACAGTTCTTATAATGGTGAAAACAGGAGCACCTTCTCTACATTTTTGACTGAAGTATTTAAACGGCAAGAAATACTATCACTATGCAATTCATAAATGCAATTGAGCTCCTCTAAATGTTCTAGTCTGATGAAACAATGTATGGAATTAGGTGACAATATCGGAATTCATTCAAATGCACAAAATTAATTTTCAGCAACAAAAAAAGTGCTCGGAAATATTTTACAAGAATGAAACCTTACATTCACCTAAATAAACATTCACCCTCTACATTAGCAGAGAACAGTAGGACAGAAGGTTAGTGTCACTAACTGTGTCAGAGAGGCCGATCTCTTCTCCCTCATTATGCAGGCTTACCCACTCATGATGAACTGTCCTCCAGCGATACTCAGCTGCCATCATCGACTCAGACATGACGTTCATGTACATATTATATCCTAATATGGCACTGCGTTACAATAATTTGATCAAAACAACTGGTGAAAAAATAATAATCAAATATTTCTTTCCTTCTTTTAGTAAAGATAAAGACTTTGTCCAAAAAAGAAGCATTTATACCTTTCCTCTCCTACCAGCCCTTACAAGTCACCCAGTTTTTAATTTAGACTAGAGCTGGATTAAAGCTCTAGTCTCTTTGGGGTTGTGAGTTGGAATCCTACTGCTGCCAAATATCTCCAACTATCTCAGTGTTAAGAAGCAAAAAACACACATTTGCTGCAGAAGGAACAGGAGAATTTGTGCCATTCAGCCTTATAGCGTGATGTCATTTTCTCATGCTCATTTTTAGATGCTTGTGATCGAATCTATGATTCTTATGAGTGTGCCCTCCATAAAGGTAGCAGATATAACGTGCCAAGTTTTCAGAGAATCGCATTAAATACAGGTCTGAAGAAGGTGACAAAGTGTCCGCTAGGCAGTTCAGTGATTTCAACGGTGTTCTCTGTTGTTTAGGTCCAGAATGACACCCGTTACAACCAGGAAACACACAGTGTCAGGCATCAAAAAGACTTCCCAAAACCCTGATCCTCTCCTTGATCCGGTGATGGCATCCAGACATTTCCTGCAACAAAGCCAGGATACGGTCTTCAACAACACGAGTGAAAGGCTAATTCCCAACCTTTGCAATCCTTTGCAAAGAAGGACCGCATGTCCTCAGTGTTAAATGCACTGTTCATTATTATTAATCATAATAATAATAATCTTTACATTATATAGTGCCTTTAAAGGTGGCTTTCCAAAGCGCTTTACAGAATGAAACCAATAAAGTTAAAAAAATACACCAGATAAGCAGGATGAGAATACACAGTTAGAGGAGACAATAGATGGTGGTATTAAATACAGTAGGAACAGAGGGGTAAAGAATAGTTCATTAAAGGCTCTTCTAAAGAAGAGGGTTTTGAGTCTGGATTTGAAGGAGTTTAGAGAAGGTGACTCTCTGATATCCTTGGGAATAAAGATCCAGAGCTTTGGGGCAAAACAGGAGAAGGACCTGTCACCCATAGAGTGTAGATGGACTGGGGGACAGATAGGAGACCAGAATTAGAAGAACGAAGGTTGTGAGGTGGGGAGTAGGGCGATAACCCAGACAGGTACTGAGGTGCCAAGCCATGGGGAGCCTTATAGATGAGCGTGAGGATTTTGAAGTTGACAGGAAGCCAGTACAAGGAGTCCAGGACAGGAGTAATGTGATCACAGTCCAAGGCTAATTTATTTCTTGTGGCTGCTGGTTCATTTTCAACTGTGGACTCCTTTATTTGACTTGATCAACACTAATCCCTAGAGGATTTTGAAAGGTTGAATCAAAATGTTATATGACTCTGGTGGGACTCGAACCCACAACCTTTGAATGACTTCATTCTATCAAGACCTAAAAGACCAATGCGCTCTCCATTGCGCCACAGAGCCAACCAATAAGTAACTCTATAAAACAGCTACAGAAAGCTGTAACTCATGTTTCTCCCATTGTCTTTAAATTAAGCTCCATAAATATTGACAATGAGTGGCCTGTTGTCTACGAATAGATACCGCTGGGATTCGCACCCAGGGTCTCCTGGTTTTTAGTGAGACGTCTTAACCAGCTAAGCCACGGTGCCAAACCTGCTAAATGTTATCCACAACTTCAAACACCTGTGAGAAACGGGCAACTGCAGTGTTACGCCTGCTGGCTCAACAGATAATCCTTTTCGAACTTTAAGGAGAGGATTTCTTTGTCAATTCAATTAAACATTTTAGAAATGCTGAACGATTGATGTGTTTCACGCGCAGAAATATTTTATTGTTACATACTTTTTCTGTGCAGTTAATTTTCCTTCAACTCCGCCCAACAACAGAGGTCGTTTTTAACACAGGAGTAAAGGCACATTGCACATCAGCAAAACATCACGTACAGGTTTAGGGAGAGCGACATCAGTGATTGGAAGGTTGGAAGTTTCGGGTCACTTTTTTATTATAGATTCAAGCAGCCCTGAATACCTTTTCAAGAAACATTTCAGAATCCCAGTCACGTCCAGTATGATTGCTACACAGGTCTACAGTATACAATCAGAATACTGTTTGTGCATTATATAAAACACACCGCCCAAAGCATTTCTAAAACAGGAAATACATGTTCCTGAATGCGCCCTCCTTTATAAATAAAATAAAGGGTCTGAAGCCTGCTCCAAAGAAGCACTATATTCAGAGCTGACAAAGATGTGATAGGAAACATCTCGGAAAACGAAGATGCAGTCATTTCCACGCGTTGCACAACAAGAGCTGAACCCACCCGACGTTCTCCAAAAGAGTAAGGTGTTGGGAGTGTGGCTGGGTGGTCTAAGTGCTGGGTTTGTGCTCCATTTTCTTCGCTGGGTTAGGTTTGAATCTTGCCGCTGCTAAGTGTTGGTGGGTTAAGACCTTCCTTCTATTGCGACTTCAATGGGTAAAAGCTTTGGTTGACAATCTGTCGAGAGACTGAACTAGGTGTTTCAAGATAGTCTTTGTCAGCTTAACATCAAGGCATAAAAAAGCCTCATTTTGTGTTCCCAACAGCAATGGTCTTTGGTCCCTTCAGCATTATGCAGGAAACAACATCTGCCGTGATCACTTTTGAGTCAGTGTGAATCGTAGTGTGCCGCAATTGTTTTTAAAATTGGTTCTGTAGGCATGGTGCATTTGTCTGTGAAACTTGAATGCTGTGCTTTTTCATGCAGAATCATCGGCAGGAGCAAAGCTTATTCAATCTTTGCGCACAGCGCTCCATCAGAAATACTTTGTCCAAGTTTTGAAGAGATTGTGGGATTCTCTGCACACGTTCACATCTCGTACCTCAGACAACTCCACCATTCGATGGGAAATTGATTCTGCTTCTTGCAGTTGTTCCTGTGGTTGCAGTAGTTACAAAGTTGCACTTTCCTCCACCTTCTGCTATAGTATTCACTGGGTGAGCTTCATCATTTGGCTCAGAAAGGTCAACTGTGCTTCGGAAAAAATCAGCTGCAGTGTCGTTATTTTGTCGGTGAGTATGGCTGTCTTTTAAAGCACATGAAAAACATGAGTTTGTGGATTTCTCGAAATAGCAATGAATTCAGTTGTGCAGTGCTTTACTGCTTTCAGAGGGTCTTTTATCGACGCTGCTATAGTAGAGAAGTGACATAATCACAGACGCAACCATTTGTGCTGGCTGTTTCACTAAGTATTAAGCTTTTTCAACTATCACATGATTTTAACTAATTTAACATCATCTCCAGGATAACACCTCACACTGCTCACTGAGCTGATGTACAGTATGTGCCCATTTCTTAAAAATTAAATATCATCTGAACTTATTTTTTCTATTTTAAATGCTTTCCTATTCTTTTAATATTTCAGTTAAATCTTGAAGTACTTTCCATTGATATTAATCCTAGTCCCGATGAACGATTCTGGGACATGGTGTACCTTGAATAATGTTCTTATAGGTTTCAGTTTGGAAAAGTGCGCTCTCCAGAAGCTACCAAAACCTCTAATGGTCGCACAAAGCTTAATGCAATAGCAACGTTTGGGGTTGAAAAAGAATATTACTTGCTATGAATACGAACACTGTTACAGGAGGCGCATAAGAACTATTTTAGCTCAGATCATCAATTTATCTTACATTTCTACTCCATTAATATCGCTATTGAGTGCTAAAGGTAGGTCCTGGCAATACTTCATGAGATCTTCTTAAGAAAACTTAAAAAAATATATTTCCAGTGCTGAAAAAAAAGTAAAAAATACCGATTATGTGCAACTGATAAAATCTCTCTTCCAGGGATGTTGTAGCCACATGCAAATGACTTTATCAGCTTTAAAAGTTTCTTTTGCAATTTTAAGACGATCAGCATGAGTAGTATAAAGCGACACCTTTCTTCAAACTTTTGACAGGTACCACGCCCCCTTTTCCAGCCAATGGTCGTCCGCGGTGGTTACTGTCCCGCCCCCTTGCCAGCCAATGGCGTGTTGTTATTTGTGCATGTCCCGCCCCCTCAGGAGCCAATGGTGTGGGTCGGAACTCCCGCCTCCCCCCGGCCGGTCGGTCCGGAGCCTCAGGGTCCCAAAGCCCCAAGGCGGCGCATCCCTCGCTTTAGGTGTGTGAAAGTGTGTATTGGTTTGGAAGGGGACCATGTCTGCCGCGGGGTTGAGTGCGCTCTATTATAACCCTAGGAAATCGGGTAGTTACGGCGGCGCGGGGATTCTGGTGCGGGCCGCGAGATCCCGGGGTGTGAGCGGCACCAGCCGCGGCCGGGTGGTCGAGTGGTTGTCCGGCCAGGCTGCTTATACACTGCACAAGCCGTCTCTCAAAAGCAGCAGGGGTGTAAGCACACACACAAACACTGACTGCGTAAAGTCTCACGGACAAACACCATGTGAAATGTGAACCGCTTTATTTCAACAGGGGGTTTTCAAACACAGAAACAGCGCAGCAGCACTTTTTACACAAGTTACAGACTCCAGTTTGCAAGTATGTGAAATGTGAACCGCTTTATTTCAACAGGGGGTTTTCAAACACTGAAACAACGCAGCACACATGCGTTTCCGGCTCCTGTTTGCATTCAACAATTAAATGTTGGTGCAGAAAATTAGTTTGGTACACGTAACCACCACCCCAACATTGCTGAGAAACTTTGCGGCATCTGAAAAAGCATTCATAACCCCCTTCCGCTCCCTGTGTCTAAAGCCATGCGAACCACACTGGGCGATCCAATCTAGCAGGGCAAAAAAATTTGCCTGCGTAATCAGTGGGATGGTGTTACCACAGGTTCTGTGCAAAACATGCTGTATTTTGGAATACACACTGTAGAAACCCCAGGCTTCCTTTTCTGATCTGAAAACATCAGATCTGCAATAATTTAGAGCAGGTATACGCAATGTTCTTTCCAACACTATTTCCTGTACAAATTCTTGAGAGGTAATGTGAATATTGGGTGGTAGAATCCACCGTGGTACGACAGACATCACTTAACTCTGCTTTTGTTTTGAAGGCAACAACGCCTCAGGACCTCGTGACCTTCAAAAAGGGGGGATATGTAGCGGCAATACTTGTTAATAAGACAGAATTAAGCGTTGGTATGCTGTCCTAAAGGAGGCCCCATCTCACCCTCCATCTCTGTGGTGCAGCCACAGAGAAAGTATTCATGCAGGCTGATTTAAGATGTTTTCTTTTGATAAGGAACAAGCTCCCAGACGGGGACACACTTAGCTAAGCCTGGCTATCATGATCAATGGTCATCCATTGGCGCCTATCAGTCTAGGGAGTGCCGAATGGACATCTGGACTGCATTCCTAAGTGTCAAGAGTAAGTGACTTATATCTCATCTTGACCAACCAATCAGGGACTGGCAGGGCGTGGTAATACCACGTGGGTCTCCAATGCCCGCCAAACTCTCAACCAATCAGCACACATCTGGGTCTTGGTCAAAAAGGGAGAGCAAGCTCAGATCGGGGCTCTCCTTGGCCATTTTCACGCATCCTCAGAGACAATCACGTGACAACTGCTGTTGTCTGCAAAAGGACTTGGACTTGGACTGTTCTAAGCGCGAGGCCGAGGATCCCGTACGTACTCAGAATTCTACCAACGTGAATGCTCCGCTGGATCAACGGCAGCCTACAGTTGGACCCTCATCGACAACCTGAACAGCTTATTCAGAAGCAGCGCTGGACCGGGGAACGAACCAGCTTCTTCCCAGGCAAAAGAGTGACTTGTGAGGACTCGCGGTCACACTCTGTGCATAGAGACTTTCTACTAGCCAGCCGGACTGCTGGTAGATCCCCTCGGAGCAACGACTGCCCTGCGCGCCGCAGTTAGATTCCTCCGCCCGTCCTACTCCGAGCTGCACCTCGACTGGTTGGCCGGTAGCCAGAGGACGCCGACACAACGCCCATTGGACAACCGCTGCAACAGAGCCTGTCAGCTGGTTTGGTGTTCGTGCCGGGAAATTCCAAATCCATACACAGTGGATAAGTAAACCCCATGTTCTACATTGCGTCTCGAGAATTCAATTGTACCTCAACACAAGTTGTTATCAATTTAATTCATGAGTAATGTATTTACTTCCGAGTTTAGAGTAACAGTGGGTAATAACACTGATTAGCGATTTGGTAACCGAACGATATATATTGACATATATTCTCTGTTGTGTATCTCTTTGTGTTTGCATCTCTTCGAGATTATATACCTTGTATATTGATAACCCTCACAGTAAGGTCTGCCGCTCGTATCCAGGCAGACTAGTATATCTTTGGTGCACAATTTATATTAATAAATGTATCTCGTGTATTGAACCCGTGTGTGTGTGTTGTTAGTTGTTCTGACGATTGATTTTCTAAAAGCTACAACGAACAACCTCGTGATTACTGTTACAATTAATAATTGTCTCCGTAAAACCATCAAACCACTACATTTAATGGCGTCCCTGTGCGGGCTAGTTTAGAATGAAATGAGAATCAATCGCACAGAATAACTGATGTCGCTGTGAGTTCAAGTTCAGCACAGCACCGTGGCTTCTATACGCGAATACCGGGTGTGCTGATAACTGCGTAAAGAAATCCCCCTGTTTTCTAGCGGTTAGTGTAACGTGTGCTGATTGGAAATCCATCTGCTCGGGTGTTTAGATTCCATACTGTATTTTGGTAAAAGGAAAAAAAAGTAATACTCTTAAAGTTTCTCTGACGTAATGACAATGGCTGCTAAAATGTCTGAAGTGGAGTCGCTTATAAGTACTATTTCTAGCGACGACAATCCTGGTTACTGGAGCGGTATCGAAAAGTTGAACTTTGATGATATTGAGAAGCTGCAAATAGATTTAGTAGCTAAGGTAGCGAACCAGCTTAACACGGGAGGGTCCGTGAACGCAGTTCAGGTCCTATCGAGTTTCGCCTTAAATCTAGCTAAACAGCTGGAACTGTCTTTGTCCGAGCTGACAAAGTTTCAAAAGCTTCAGGGAAAGCTAGAAAGATATAAGGCGGAGCGAGTTGAGTTGTTGGATATAATCAGAGAAAAGAGAGTGAAAAATGAGGAAAGTGAAGACAGACTCAGGGAAGTTTTAGGTAAATTAGATGACCTGTCTGCTAGAGAAACTGCGGCTGAGGTAGCTAGGAGAGACCTGGAAGCGAGCTTGAAAGAAAAAGAATAAGAAATTGAGAGTTTAAATGAGCTCAGCCAGAAAAGGCAAAAGGAGTTAGATGCTGCCGTATTGGAAGCAAAACAGGCTAGATTCCACTTGCATGCCAGCCCACCTAGCAGCCCGGAGCGCTCACCCAGCGCGCCGGGAGGAGGTTTCTCCCGGCCAGGGTCTGTGGTCGAATCGGCATGGGGGAGATCGCCGAGTCCTGCGCGAAACGCAAGTGCGATGCAATTCAGGCGTGGACCCCCTGCTCCTGATCACGGCCGTCCCCCTGCCCGCGGAGAAACCGTAAAAATTAGCCAAAGATGTAGAAAGGTTTGACCCGTCAGTGTCAGGGAATAATGTGGAAACCTACATCGATGAGCTGAGATATACTTTGCAGTTTATGCCCGGGGCGTCCGAACAGGAAAAGGCTATGTTAGTAAGGAAAACTACTAGCCGAGCGGTCCACGAGTGGATGGCTAGACAAGGACCGGAGGTCTGTAATAGCTTTGAGGAGCTGTGTCAGGCAATGATCGGAGAATTTTCGGCTTTTATCGATCCCATAGCTGCCGTGGCCGCTGCGCACCATATTAAGCACGAAAAAGCTGAAGCCCCTCGCGACTATTATGAGAGGCTTAGGCGCACTTATTTTGCAGGGCGGAATGAAGAGGGTTGCGAAGAGAACGTGAATTTCAAAGGTTTATTCATTGCTAATCTGCATCCCTCAATCAGGAAAATGATTGTGATGCACACTGATGCAAAAGCGATGAAAATGGCTGACATTAGAAGGTTGGCTCAAAAAGCCTGGGGAGCTGAAGTCTCTGCGTCCTCAGAGCGAAAACCTGCTAAAACGGCCGTGTTCGCCACTAAAGCCAGCAGGGTTGACGACTCGCCTCAGCCCGAGGGAGCTGAGGTTCCTGAGCCCGCTAAGGCCCAGCGCAAAATAGACAGGCAGGACCGCACTAAGCGTCAGAGCCGCCGTGAGCGCTACGGGGAAGGCAAGGGCTCAGGCAGAGCCTATCATAAGGCTGGACGAAGGGAGTCGACTGCAACCCGCCTGGCCAGGCTTGAACAAGCCCTGCTTGAGAGATCAGGACAGGGTAAACCTTCCGCACCGAATGCCGGAAGTGTGAATGAGCTTAGGGGGACCACGCCCCCTCCCACTGGAAGAGGCGGGGATCCATCCCAAACCCCTCCCTCAGTCTATCTGATTGGGTGGGAGGGCTCCTGCCTGGAAGAAGGCTGTGACTCTGAGTTGGGCGCTGACCCCGCCCCTGAAGTCAAAGAAAAGGCAGGCTTCCAACAATTCTTGGGGAATCTCAGCCAGAAAGGCAAAGCAAGGCGTATTTATATCAAGGTTTCTCTTGAAAACGTCTTAGATAGAGAAGCACTGATTGACACTGGGGCTGAAATTAGTTTGATGTCAGCCGATCTACTCAGCGAGCTCAAACGAGTAGCGAAAGGAAAAGGCATCAGACTTAAGGTAGAACCACGTAAGATAGATATTTCCAGCTATACCCAGGATCATGCCAGGATCACACACCGAGTGTGGGTGGCACTTAGGTTTGGGCCAATGAACGTGGTGCATCCTGTTTACATCTCTAGGTTTAAAACAGAGCCACTACTCATTGGCCAAGACCTGCTTGACAGGCTGGAGCCTCTGGTGGACTGGCAGCGTGGAAAATTGTGGGCTCAGGTCAAAAACCCTAAGCCTGTCGTACAGCAAAAAGGGGGGTTCAGTGGTTATGCTGTGATCACACAGTGCCCACTGAACACTATAGCTGAGTTGGAGGATCCTCCTGGTTCCTCTGGACGAGAAATAAATGTCTCTTCTTGCTTTCCAAAACTACAGGGAAGTCCTGCCCAGGCCAGCACTCCCACGGTCTCCCAACTACAGGAGCAGTGCTCCGAGCAGCTGCTTGACCCGCCAGGTAAAGCACACCCCTTTTTCATTCCTGGAGAAGAGTGGATCTCCCTGTCCGGTAATGAATGGGAGTCCTTTCTGTGCGCCCTGGTACCTCAGGGGGACCAGGACTACCACCCCATGGTGGTGGGAGGGGTCCAGGTGGCAGAAGTGCAGGTTGATGATGTAATTCTCAGCCTCAGCTCTGAGAAGTCCATAATCAGTGAAGGTCTGTTCGAGGACCTGTCGCGAAGCCGTCAGGTGACCCTGGTGACGCAATCACAGGTTCTGTGGTGGGCACCCCCACCTCATAGGTCCATTTGGAGCAAAGGAAGCTGTGCAGCTTCCATCTCCATCGGAAAAAGGAAGTTTGCTCACTACTTCCAGGTAGCACCTCAGCTGACCCACTCGGTCTGTATTGGTGCAGACCTGTTGGTTCGACTGGGCGCCCAGCTGGACACAGTAAACAGTGTGCTGTGGACACGGGTGAACCCAGATGCCCACTCTCTAAGTGGCGACCCCGAGAACATTCGGTCAGGTCAGACGATTCCTCAGGCCTGCCAGGTAGTAAACGAATCGGACCTGATCGTTCCTGCGTCAACAGCAGGGTTTCCGGTACGCCTTGTCCTAAAGAAGGGACAGAGGATGGATGCTGAGATGGTTTTCTTCCAACCATCAGCTCAGTTTATCAGACTGAACCTAGCAGTCTGTGGTACCCCCAGACTGGAACGGAATGGCCGAGCCACCTGCCTGTTGGTGCAAAACATAGCAAAACAAGATGTCAAAATCCCTGCTCGCACTGACATGGGACTGGTGATTGACAATGGTTTCTATGATTTCGAACTGGCCATCCCAGTACTGGGGCAGCTCCCTGGTCCCTTGGCCAGGGAGGGGGGAACCGAGCAGGTGTACTACACCTACCCCCGACGGATGATTGCAATTATGCCAATAGAGGGATTCTGCAACCAGGAAGTGTGCAGAGTGGACCTTAGCGATAAGGATGAGATGGTTGTGTATACAGTACACGCAGGTGTTTCGACGGACCACTCAGCCGAGAGTGCGACCCGGGATACCGCCATGCCGTCAAAAGCGGGGTTCCTAGAGCAGGTACAGGAACAGGTTGGTAAGGCAGATGCCCTGGAAACGGAAAGCCAGCGTCAGCAGCTGCGTCAGATCTTCCAGGATTTCCAGGAAGTGTTTGCACGGGACGCCTATGACTGCGGGGTGACAGATTTGCACACAGTGCGCATTCCTACGGCCCCTGGCGCCCGCCCAACCTATGTCAGGCAGTATCGCATTCCCCTCACGGCATACGAGTCCATAAAGCAGACGTTGGATGCTCTACTAGAGCGTCAGATCATAAGGGAGTGTAACTCCACTTATAACTCCCCACTGTGGCCGGTGCAGAAACCCAATGGTAAGTGGCGTCTGACCATTGACTACCGGCAGCTGAATAAACAGGTTCCTTTGTCACGATGGCCAATGATCTACCTAGATCAGGAGTTAGCCAAGGTGACAACAGCGAAATATTTCACCACAGTGGATGTGGCCAATGGGTTCTGGACCCTTAAGGTAGAACCGACAGACCAGTACAAACTGGCCTTTTCCTTTGGGAACAGGCAGTTCACCTGGAATCGATGCCCCTTTGGGTATTCCAACTCCCCAGCGGAGTTCAACATATTTCTGCACAAAGCCATGAGTGATGCAGCCGCCAGGGGCAACCTGGTCTATGTGGACGATATTCTGATGCGGAGTCGGACCTGGGAAGAACACATGGCCGAGATCAGGCATGTGTTGACCCAGCTCTTCCGTGCAGGGGCCAAACTGTCTCTGGCTAAGGGACAGTAGTGTAGGACCCAAGTGGAGTAAATGGGACTATTGGTTGGAGCCCAAGGCATACAGCCACAGTCCAGCAGAGTCCAAGCTATCCAGAATATGAGGTCGCCCACTAACCTGTCTGAACTGCGCAGCTTTCTGGGAGTATGTAATTATTCCCGGCAGTTCATTGAGGATTACGCTGAAATAGCAAGGCCCCTCCACAAGCTGTTGCAGAAAGACGTGCCCTTTGAGTGGGGACCTTCCTCAGAACAGACTGTGATGGAGCTGAAGCGCAGACTCGGTAGTGCACCGTGCTTGGCCTACCCTGACAAAAATAAGGTCTTCTACCTTGAAGCAGGGTTCTCAGAGCACTGCCTTGGGGCTGCTCTGAGTCAGGAATATGACCACGAGCGAAGGGTGGTGGCGTATGCCAGTCGAGCCCTGAGCCCAGTGGAGCAAAAGTTCTTGGACTGCGAGAAGGCCCTGTTGTCTACGGTCTGGTCGGTAGAACACTTCCGTAGTTATGTAGGGGGACAAAAGATCATCATCGAAACCTGCCACCAACCTGTGACATTCCTGCATAGCCAGAAACTGAAAGCGGGCAGGGTGTCAAATAGCAGGATTGTGGCATGGATGATGGCCCTACAAGGCTATGAGATAGAGGTACGTTATGCACAGAGCAAGAAAATGTACCTGGGACAGGGCCTGACTTTGGGCCAAGTGTGTCACGGCTGTGACACTGACATGGAAGCTCCAGAAACAATTCCCGCTGCTGAGCTACCGAACAATCATCGGTACTACGATGAGAACGTGGGCCAGGGCTTGCCCATGGCCTATGTTGACGGTTGCTCTTTTCGCCACGAACAGCAGGTGCTAGCAGGGGTAGGTGTAGTCTGGCAAGACAATACTCCCTGTGGGCCGACCCGCTATAAGCTAGGACCAAAGACTACTCAGTATGCGGAAGTAGCTGGGGTGCTGATCACCCTCCAGCAGGCCCTGACAAATGGCCTTAAACAATTTGTCATCTGTAGTGACTCAAACTACGCCCGACATAGCTTCGTGTCCCATCTTCCGTATTGGAAGGGTAACGGCATGAAAAATGCCCGGGGCAAGGAAGTAAAGAACAAAGAGTTGTTCCTGGCCAGTGACAAGCTCACGACCGAGGCTGGAATGATGGTTTACTGGAGGAAGGTGAAGGGACACTCCCAGGTGAAGGGACCCGACAAAGACGGGAATGATGAGGCCGACCGGCTGGCCAAATCTGGCGCCTTAGAGGGTGAACCCTGGCAGTTCCAGCAGGAATGGCTACCCCCAGAAACCGTGGCTGAGGTCAAGGCGGTCACCCGAAGCAGGGCTAGACAGGATGTCGGAGTTGACCCTCAATCTGTAGTGCTTGGGTCACAGGGTTTTAACACCGATCTTGCGGAAATGCAGAAACAGGACCCAGCAATTGGGCAAATGTATCAGCATATCGCTGACCCAGTGCGTCAACCTCTTTCGGAGCAGGTGCTGAGCCAGTCTCCTGGCAGGAGCTGGCAGAGGTGAAAGACAACCTAAAAATTATAAAGGGGTTGTTGGTTTGTGTACCAGTTGCACAAGGTGTCCCAAAGTGGGTAGTTCCCCGCTGCCATCGGGGGGTCATGATCCAACACGCTCATGACGAGCCCTGTGGGGGCCACCGGGGAATCAAGGCCACGTATGACACTATCCAGCAGGTGGCATTCTGGCCTCACATGGGCCAAGACATCGCCGCGTATGTAAAGGGGTGTCTGACGTGTAGCCAGTTCCAACCATCACGGCCCTTGCACCGTGCACCACTCCAGAAAAAGGGCATGACATTCCCCTGGTCCAATCTACAAATGGATTGGGTGGGGCCACTGGTGAGGTCATCCAGAGGGAACAAATATTTCCTCACTGTTACGTGTGCATTCACAAAATGGATTGAGTGCCTCCCAGCACCCAACAACACGGCAGAGACAAATGCAGTGCTGTTGGTGAACCATGTGTTCAGTCGATGGGGACTCCCCCTGACCGTGGACTCGGATCGGGGAACCCATTTCACAGCTACAGTAATGGCAACCCTGTGGAATATGCTTGGGGTCAAGGCCCAGTTGCATATCTCCTACCACCCTCAATCCTCGGGCCAGGCAGAAAGGGCAAACCGAACGGTGGTTAGTATGTTAAAAAAGTTTGTCTCCCCCAGCAGTAGGGACTGGGACATTAAGCTGCCCCTGGTTCTGATGGCCATCCGAGCCATGCCCCATTGCTCTACAGGGGTCCCACCTTTTGAGATGATGACAGGTCGGAAGATGACTCTTCCCCTACACTGTCTTTATGGGGTGGAGGACCTGAGCACGACGGGGGCTGCTACGGCCCATCAGTATGTGTCAGACTTGCGAGCACATCTGCAGGCAACCTTTGCTTTTGCCCAGAACAATCTGGGAAGGAGTGCAGAGGGTAGGAAAGCATACTATGACCGAAAGGCAGTTAACCAGGAACTCCAAGTAGGAGACAAGGTCCTGTACTTCCAATTTGCCAAACCCACAGGGGTGGCCCGGAAGTTCTTACCCAGTTGGACAGGACCCCACGAGAATGTCGATAAGGTATCACCGGTAGCTTATCGAATTCGGATTGAAAAAGGAAGGCAATCTCTGGTCTACAAGTGGGTGCATCGCAACCACCTCCGGTTGTATCGCCCACCTCAAATGGCGCCGGAGGACACAGAATAGGGTTAAAAGTCTAAACCCGATCAAGAGGGGGGTGCCCTTTTGTAGCTGCAGGTAGTTAGGTACTGTAGTGTAGGTCCTCCTAGGAAAATATATTCAAAATTATAGTGGAACTGTACCATGTGCCTCATCTGTGTTCCAGAATGGGAATCCTAAAACTGCCACGGCTGGTCCTGACAGTGCTGTGGATCGCCTCGACACAGCCCCTTGAAGTTGTGGAACCCGGTCCTCCTACCAGCATAGTCCTGCAGGACGCTCCCGGATTGTTGTTAACAAATTGCAGAACACATACTCAGCGAGTGTATGTGCGGCTGGACCCAAGTGATGTGTTTCGGAAGCACATCAACATGAACAGTAGGGTGTCCTATCATGGCAGGCAGTGGGCTAAGGATGCTGTATGGCATGCCCAGCTAGACACTATACACATGCTCCGCCAGCTGAGGAAGGCAACAGTCAGCCAGGAGGAGATGACAGGCCTCAGCCGCCCCAAAAGGTTCTTGGGGGGTCTGATTGCTGCGGCCTCCGCCGTGGGTTCGCTATTTTCAGCTGGTCTGTTTGCTGCTAACACTGTCACCCTGACCACCCTGAGAAGGCAGGTGTCTGGGTTACGTAAGGAAATGCCAGAAATTCAGGACAGGCTGTATCAACAGCAGCAGCGGCTGGAAAGCCTAGGGAAAACCTTCCAGGGCACAATATTAGCAGTAAACCTTCATGCAGCAGTGTTAAATAACACCCTCCACACCGTGGGCAGGATTGTCGACGTGTTACAGTGGGATTATGCTTACGTGCAACAGGTCAGGATGCTGATGCAGGATTTGCTTAGGGAGCTTAGTGCCACGGTAACTAGCCTAGCCATGGGACAGATTCCAACCTACTTGGTTCCACTGTCCTTAGTAGAAGAAGTACTGAAGACAACCACTTCCGAGATGGTGCAGCCATTGCAGGTACATCTTGCATACAGTCTAGGCAGTGCCATTCCTATACATGTCAACCCCGAAGCCAAGGAAATAGGTTTCCTGTTGAACTTTCCCATCGTGAGTAGCAAGGATATCTATAGACTCAAGTCTATATCGAACGTTGGCTTCTGGAGGGGAGACATGCATGTGAAGTTGACCACCCCACCGCTCGTAGCTTACCAGGAGGATGATCCAAATTTGTATCTTGTTCCAAACCTGGAACTGTGTATATCAACCAAGGATATCCACTGGGTATGCCCGAGTAAGCCATTCCTTAGGGACACAACTCAGAGGTTGTGTGGTATCAGAAAGGGGGCTGCCACTGAAAAGTGTAAGGCCACAGTGACGAGCAAAAGTGAGGTTAATGAACCCCAGGTTGAGCAGGTGGGAAAGAAATGGCTGGTCAGCACACCACAGTTAACGGTTACAATAACCTATGACAGGCATGATACAGCTACCGAAGTGCAGCTACCCAACCAAACAGTTTCTCTACAAGTTCCTGAAGGAGCTATAGTGCATCTCAACGATTTAGCACTGTATCACCTGGAGTCAGAACTGTATGAAACGGAACTCGAGATTGTGGACGCTTTCAGAGGACACAGCGTTGACTTGGATGAGAGAATCCAAGAGACAGTAAGTCTTGAGGGTGTACAGGTAGTCGAATTTGTTCTTAACGACACAAACTTAAAAACTACACTGGTAGGTCCCAAGCACAGTCGTTGTGGATCCTCTGGGGCGCTAGGAACAATAAACGTGGTCATCTTGACACTGCTGCTGGGTAGCTGGATCATGGCTGGGGTAATGTGTTGGATGCTGTTCTCTCGTATCAAAGCCTTGTGGGGTAGTTTGAATGAGACAAAGGGAGCAATGGTTTATCACCGAAATCAGGTAACCACTCCCAAACGTCTGCCTGCTGCAGAGCTATCCGATACTGATAGTGAACTGCCGGAAGTTTAAGGTCTAGGGCTAATGATGATGCCCAATGCCTCATTCCTAGGTACCTTATAACTGAGAGCAGGTATACGCAATGTTCTTTCCAACACTATTTCCTGTACAAATTCTCGAGAGGTAGAACCCACCGTGGTACAACAAACATCACTTAACTCTGTTTTTGTTTTGAAGGCAACAACGCCTCAGGACCTCGTGACCTTCAAAAAGGGGGGATATGTAGCGGCAATGCTTGTTAATAAGACAGAATTAAGCGTTGGTATGCTCCTAAAGGAGGCCCCATCTCACCCTCCATCTCTGTGGTGCAACCACAGAGAAAGAATTCATGCAAGTTGATTTAAGATGTTTTTCTTTTGATAAGAAGCAAGCTCCCAGACGGGGATGCCATTAGCTAAGCCTGGCTATCATGATCAATGATCATCCATTGGCGCCTATCAGTCTAGGGAGTGCCGAATGGACATCTGGACTGCATTCCTAAGTGTCAAGAGTAAGTGACTTATATCTCACCTTGACCAACCAATCAGGGACTGGCAGGGCGTGGTAATACCACGTTGGTCTCCAATGCCCGCCAAACTCTCAACCAATCAGCACACATCTGGGTCTTGATCAAAAAGGGAGCGCAAGCTCAGTTCTGAGCTCTCCTTGGCCATTTTCGCGCATCCTCAGAGACAATCACGTGACAACTGCTGTTGTCTGCAAAAGGACTTGGACTTTGTTCTAAGCGCGAGGCCGAGGATCCCGTACGTACTCAGAATTCTACCAACGTGAATGCTCCGCTTGATCAACGGCAGCCTACAGTTGGACCCTCGTCGACAACCTGAATAGCTTATTCAGAAGCAGCGCTGGACCGGGAACGAACCAGTTTCTTCCCAGGCAAAAGAGTGACTTGTGAGGACTCGCGGTCACACTCTGTGCATAGAGACTTTCTACTAGCCAGCTGGTAGATCCCCTCGGAGCAACGACTGCCCTGTGCGCCACAGTCAGATTCCTCCGCCCTTCCTACTCCGAGCTGCACCTCGACTGGTTGGCCGGTAGCCAGAGGACGCCGACACAACGCCCATTGGACAACCGCTGCAACAGAGCCTGTCAGCTGGTTTGGTGTTCGTGCCGGGAAATTCCAAATCCATACACAATGGATAAGTAAACCCCATGTTCTACATTGCGTCTCGAGAATTCAATTGTACCTCAACACAAGTTGTTATCAATTTAATTCATGAGTAATGTATTTACTTCCGAGTTTAGAGTAACAGTGGGTAATAACACTGATTAGCGATTCGGTAACCGAACGATATATATTGAAATATATTCTCTGTTGTGTATCTCTTTGTGTTTGCATCTCTTCAAGATTATATACCTTGTATATTGATAACCCTCACAGTAAGGTCTGCCGCTTGTATCCAGGCAGACTAGTATATGTTTGGTGCACAGTTTATATTAATAAATGTATCTCGTGTATTGAACCCGTGTGTGTGCGTTGTTAGTTGTTCTGACGATTGATTTTCTAAAAGCCCCAACGAACAACCTCGTGATTACTGCTACAATTGATAATTGTCTCAGTAAACCCATCAAACCACTACAGGCTCCTTATCCAGGAGGCAGGCTCAGTGTTTTTCACGAGCATCAATGCACAGTTTTTGTGCAGGTTCATCTGAAAAGAAAAGACATCTCATGTCTCCCTCTGTCATCTGTGAGCTTCAGCAGTTGTCTTTGTGATGACCTTGCCGTTGTAATCACACACCACCTCTCCCTTCTGGAAACACCTGGAAGTCACAAACTTCTTCCCCTTCACAGGATCGTCAGTGATGCTCAGGCCTTCCCAGATTTGATACTTTATCAACTTTTTAATTTGCATGTCATTTGGTGGCAGTCCTGTGTTGGGCTTCCACTTCTCAAGCACTTCAGACACTGTTGATACATTGGCTGACCAGTCCATCTTCTCTATCTCCTTTCACAGCTGCTGACCTGGGCATTACAGCGCAGTTTAGTGAAGTAAAGATGAAATGGCTGATAAAACACAAATAAAATGCAATTAAGGTACATTCCAGATTTTCTTAAATACTGTACATGATTGGAGCTATGCAGGTGGAGGTCTTTTGTTCGGTATTAACATGGATTTTAATTGGCTTCTATGAAAATTGGCCATGGTGTGAGTGAGTCCTGTGATGGACTGGTGTCACATTATGGGTGATACAGTACTTTGCATCCACTGCTTGCCAGGATGGTTCCAGTTGTACCACAACCCTGAATTGAGTGGATGGGTATATCAATGTAGCCATCAACTTGCATGTTCCTCTTCTTCACTCAATGCAAAGGAAGCCAGCTGTTGTTTGAGGTTTTGTGCTCTTTAATAGGAATTATGACCATTTTTGTGCCCACTTGTTGAAACAACACTTTCTTTGCACCCATTCCTCAACCTGTAATAGCGAGAAAATAAAAATGAATACACCAAACTGTAAAAATCCCATATATGTAATTTCTTACTTTTGTTGTATGAAAGTATTCTTACTGTCATGTTCTTTACCACCCCTGGGTGCTACAGGTGCTTCAGCTGGAGAAAGGCCTGCAGGTAACACAGTACAAGAAGCTGCTCAGGCAAGGTGATGTCTTGCCCAGTCTGTGCAACACATCTCTCTTTGCAACTATCAACACCTTCCAGCAATCCTTCGTACTTGGTTCTGGACTCTGCAACTGTCTATATCTGTGGGAGAAATTAATACTCATCAACTTTTTTTTGTATTCAGATTAAAAGTACAACTGAAAGAAGATTTAAAATGAAAATGACCTATTTTTAGTAATCTCTTGGCAACATTGTTACTGTTCTTCTTCTGAATATCCTTTAGGATACTTTGGAAGTTGATGATGAGGTTAACCAGGCTGGGATCCTCTACTTTCACACTGATATCATTTAGGATGTAGCCCAGAAAATGGTTTATGTTCTTAATATAATTAGCAATGATTTGGTGAGACAGTCCAGTGGTCTTCATTTGGTTACAATAATTGTTGTTTTGGATAGGCCCTTTACAAAGTTTAAGGAAGATGCAGATGGATCCATAAAAACAGGAATCTGGAAACATTTTCTACCTGACAAATGTAGAGTCACTATGTTTATGGCTGAGATTTCACATGGGTGAATTTTAAGCTAAGGAGTAAAAACATGTGCTATGGAAATATCACTGCTCAATTTTAAATGCCTTTAAAAATAAATACCTCCTGAGAGCAATCTGCCACTCCAAGATCCTTGGTAAGGTCCTGTTTAAACCCAGCCAGGTGAGGAGCATCCAGGGAGTGCGTTCTGTCCAGTCCAGCCTGGGTCACCGTCTTCCTGAGAGCCTGCTGATGGCTTTTAAGAACTGGGGGGACAGTAGGAATACAAAATACACATTTAAACATTTTTACTTCTAAGACAAACTAGAATACAAGTATAAAACAAAAGATACATTTGGAAAAAATAGAAAGTTCTCCAGAACTCACATCTTCCCCTTCCTCTTCCACTTCAGTCTCTGGCATCTCTTCCTCCTGGACAGCAGCCTCTTGCTCAGGGCATCTGGACCACTGGTATATCATTTTAACATACCCTTACATAAAGGTAAAGGTTAGAAATGAAACAGAAGAAGCCTTATAAATTATAAATATCTTACCTTGCTGATGTGTCTTCAGGATTCCACATAAAACAGTCCATGGACTCCACCAGTCTCACATTCTCACCACACATGAGCCCTATGCTCTTGCAATCCCCGACCTGCCCATTCCTCAGGTGATTCAACAAGTCCTCCCTGGCCTGGAGAAGGAACTTGCTGATCTCCTCTGCTGAGGCTCATTTCATACACACCCTCTTTAGGTGAAGAGGAAACTGGTCAAATGTCTTCAGGCAGGTCTTGCACACCAGAGGAATCCTCATGGGTCTCTCTTGAAAATAAATAACTTTTGTGTAAAGGAACAAGTCAAGACTGTTTCAGTTTCTTAACCGAGCCTTAATTTTCTCTCCAATAGCTTCACCATATTGTTTATTGTATTTTTATCAGAATTATACCTTGCTCTAAAATAATGACTTTATAAAACAACTTAACTCTTACTTGGTCTTGTTCGCAGTCTTTCCAGTAGAAGTTGTTGTAGAATTTAAAAACTGCTGTGATAATTTGATCTGCCCGAGTGTCCTTCCCTAACCCAGTATCGATAGCTTGTTTACTGTAGGGTCCAAAGGTGGTGTTCTGCAATTTCCTCCCATAATGTTTCTTTGATCAGTTGGAAGCAAGTGTGAAAGCTTCCTCCCAGTGGGGAAGCTCAAGATCCTCTAGTTGTATGACAGATTTTCCTCGTAGTGCTCTTCGAGGATCTGCAGTGTGGTGTGAAGCCAATTTTTGGAATTGCTTACCAGCTTCAAATATGTGAGATTGGGTGAGCTTGGCAGGTTTTATGAGGCGCTTGAGTTCCTCGTTCTTCCGTCGTAGGCTGGTGGGTGCTCGGTTCTCCCGTCCAATAAAACTGCTGTGTTTTGTAAATGGTGGACTGTTTGGATCATTTTGTAGATGATCCTGGTTCCTTGTTGGAAGGTATCCTGTCTGTTTGACATGTTTGTTGTGTAGGCAGTGTGGAGGGTGACCGTACGGTTGCGTGCGTTGTCAACTCTGGATTGATCCATACTTACCATTTAAATGCCTAAAGCTTCTTTGACACCGTTAGGTTTCCACTGTTAGGCAGCTTTACCTCTGTAGAATCTGTGGCTCCATAGGAAGACAATCTTGCCTTTCTGTGTGTCGCTATGTTTCTGCCTGGGTCTTCTTCAGGCATTGTTCTGGAACACTGTGTCCATGCTGGCCTGTTTTTATCCTGTTTTGTAAGGGGCAGTGTGTTGTAGTTCCTCCTAGGGGGCTAGTTTGTATCCTATGGTCTGTGTTCCTTCTGTACGTTTCTGTATGAGTAGGTGTAGTTTCAGTTGGTGAATGGGTTTCTGCTTTCCCTGGTGGAGATTATGCATGGACCATTAACATCTCAATAGGCAATCAGGGTCTTTTGTTTTCCTCCCTAGTAGGACTGTGCAAGCTGTGCGAGTTTCCATAGCTGATTGGTTTCAGTTATTCTTCTGTTTGTTGCATGTTAGTATGGTGAAGAGTTCCAGTCCTTTTAGGAATCTGGCTAGTTAGGAGAGGGGAGCAAAGCTCCTTCTCCCAGATTTTGTCCAAGAGGGGACCATCTGGGACAAGGAGAGCACTCTCCTTCCAACGACTAAAACCCTCCCGGTTTTTCTGATGTTCAGGTCTTGTGTAAAGATAGTATTAAGTCTTTTGATCCACTCCCTTTCCTTTTTCTTTCTTTCTATCTCTGTCCAGTTGGGGTTGCTTTCCAGTCCCGTGGTTCCTGATGTACCTGTGTTGTGTCAGCTGGGTTCGGATGGAATTACCCGTTCCTCCCACATAGGTCACGCCGCACTTCTTGCACTGGATGCTGTAGATGGCGTTATTGATGTTTTCTGAGAGTGCCCTTTGCAACTGGAAGATTTCTTTAGTTTCTTTGTTTTGGATCATTGTTTTCTGTTATGAAATGTTTGGCTCTTTGTGTATATGATCTGTTTTGTACAGGTTTTAGCTTGCTTTGGACTAATTAATGCTGAAGGTTTTTGTTTTTTTCTGTGTGCAGATATGATTTTGTGCTCCCTTAGTATGTTTATGTTTTCTAATATCATGGTTTTTGGTTGGTTTTTATGCTGAGTTGAGAATGTGATGTGTTGAAGGGTATTTTTCTGTCATCTGGAGTTTTTCTATTTAGAAATGTTTGTGCCACATTTTTGAGGAAACTTTGTGTGTATCTTCTCTGGCATAAAGCTTGGAAGAGTGTGTATTTGGCTTCCTCAAAGTCTTGTTGTTGTGCACAGATTTTGTGCAAGTGTAGGAGTTGTGATTTTACCAGTCCTTTTAAAGTATGTTTTGGGTGGAAGCTATCCTTGTGCAGTAAGCCGTGTGAATGTGTCTTTGAAAAATACCTTGATGTCCAGTTTGTCTGTGTTGTTGAAGGAAGAAACCTTGTATGTGGTGGTGTCTAGGAAGTCTATCAGGCTACCATGCTTGGTGTATTTGAGTTTAATGGACCTGTGGTGTGTGTTGAGGGTGTTAATGATTTCTTGTAAGGCTTGATATGTGCTGCCTATATGTTTATTTTTTATATCTTTGCCCTGGGATGGACTGGTGTCCTTTCCAGGGTGTAGCCTGCCATGTGTCTATTTCTTGCCACGTTTTAAAGTGGAGTTACAATCTTACTATTTTTACAGTTTTAAATTGACATTTACAAATGTAAATTGAAGCACCTACCCACCTGAACTAAACTATGTCAGCATGTGTAGTCTGCAAAGGAACAAGTAATAGGTTTATTCCATACTGAAAAGAGAAGAGAGAAAACTCAATGTTTCGGCTGTGAAGCCTTCTTCAGGTGTGAGAAAGACATGGCAGATTACAAAGATTAAATAGCACAGAAGAACAAAAGCTGGGAGAGGGGAGGAGGCAGGAGCAGCAGAGAGGCCACACAGGAAGTGCAAAATGGAGAGAGGTGAAGAAAGGTGTGAAGTCAAAACCTGCAAGAGAATAGAGAAGATTACATTAAAATAAGTCAGTCATTGAGAGATCCTGGCTATTTGAGGTGAAAAGAAAAACTATGGGCTTGGAGAAATCTTTAACCTTCCCAGCCCTAATATGTTCTCTGAAGCATTCTCCTAGTCTCCTTTCGGTTTCCCAAATGTAGATAGCTGGACATTTTTTGCAAGAGATACAGTAAATGAGATACAGGATGTTGTCAGGGTTATCTGGAATTGTCCTGTGATGCCCTGAATGTCGTTAGATATGTATTTGCAAGTGATGCAGCGAGTGCTATTGCAGGGGAAGGTGCTGAGTGTGAGGGAGCTGTGAACAAGAAGCTTATTTGGTGGTCAGCGATAAGAGATGATTGGGCGGTCAGAAAAAAGAGTACCAATGGAGGGATCGTCCTGTAAAATGTAGTCATTGTTAATGATGGTCCTGGGGATAGAAATTGGGTTAGGGTGGTAGGGAAGCACCGAGGGAATGCAGTTGTGAGACTGGGAGTTCCTGATTGAGTTGATGATCCGAGGGCTGTTTTTGGCCCGGGAGTAGAATAAAGCGACACCTTTCATCAAACATTTTGACAGGTACCACGCCCCCTTTTTCAGCCAATGGGAGGCCGTCATGGGCAGATGTCCTGCCCCCTTATCGGCCAATGGTGCAATGTTATGGGCGGATGTCCCGCCCCCTCGAGAGCCAATGGTGTGGCATAATGAGTGTTGTTGTCCCGCCTTCCACCCCTAGCAGCCCCAGGCCTCAGGGTCCAAATGCCCACCACCGCATCCCCTTCGATTTATAAATAAGTGTGTGAAAGAGCGTATTAGCAACGAGGGATGGAAGGTGATCATGTCTGCTGCAGGTTTGAATGCAATCTATTATAACCCTAGGGAATCGGCGGTGTGGGAAGTCTGGTGAGTGCAGCGAGTTTCCGGGATGTGAGCGCACGCACGCACGCACGCACGCACACTGACTGACTGAGTAAAGTGTCACAGAAAGAACTCGCAGGACAAATAGCATGTGAAATGTGAACCACTTTATTTCATCAGTAGGTTTAAAATTACAGAAACATCCCAGTATACACTTTTAAACTTTTCACACACATTACAGACCACTGCTTGCAATCGCCAATTAAATGTTGGTGCAGAAAATTAGTTGTAGCTATCGCCCCAAAATTGTTCAGAAACTCAGCAGCATCTGAAAAAGCATTCATAACGCCCTTTCTCTTGCCATTTCTATAGCCATGAACACCGAACTCGGCGACCTTAACAGAGCAAATAAAGTAGCCTGAGTGATCAGAGGGACGGTGTTACCACAGGTTCTATGTAAAATACGTTGTATTTTGGAATACAAACCACTGAATCCGCCAGGCTTCAGTTTCTGATCTGAAAACATCAGAATCACAGTAATTTCACTCATGTTCTTTACATGCACATCTATCTCTTTAACAAATTCAAGGACATTAGCATTCAGTTAATTGATTTTCATTTCAAACTTTGCAGAAAGAAGAGTGTAAAGCACTATTTGTAAGAATTCTTACGTATACATTCGAAATTTTTCGTTCTTCTCACAATGGCACACCTGTGTCTGTAAAACAGAGTGAAAGCTCTATTCACATTGCGAGTATTTCACAGCCCTGGTTTTACATAGATCTTTTTTCTTTTCTGTAAAAATAAGTATAAATAAGTATAAAATAAGTTTTGCAACGCACCAAAAGTCACGTGTAGTATTTTTCCATCTACCTTTACAAGTAAGGAGCGTACATACTCATATGGCGAGCGGTCGTCAATTATTTTTCTCAGCAAGTGCTTTATACTCCGCTCAGTATCATCTGTAAAAGTATAGGCACCCAGGCCACTGGCGATGTACAGAACAGCCGATAAAATTCGGGCTAAACTGAGACACTTATAAATTTCTAATGCGGCAAACAACACATCTTTGTACTGTAACATGACCAGGGGAAGGGTCATTCATAACAGGTATTTTCGGAATTACCTACTTAAAATACTAGATATGGACCTTAGCAAAATGGCTGCCAAAAAGAATCAGCTGACCGGTAAATGGAAAGGGTCTACCCTGAGAAACAATGAGACATAGCTGAGCCGCATCAGGAACCGAAATATAAGTGCCCTGGAGGCAGTGAACAGGGCGGAAGCCGATAAGGTGAATGCGGTTTGGAGGAAAAGAGAGGAAAGAGGTGTATGTTAAAGACTGGGCTAAAGAATAACGGACTACTGAAAGGAGAAAAGGTTTATGGTTTTTGGATTACGGACACTGGATAAGGATACATCGCGGATTGGCTTTATTACGGACTTTTGGAACTCGGATCGGATCAGGATTAAGGGAACGGATTACGGACTGTATTTGGAAGATAGTTGGAGGAAGAAATGCCACGAAACTCAGGAAAGAAAAGTGTGGTGTGAGTACTACTTTCATTTACATAAACTTTCCCCCGGAGACACCACAGTACCCATCCACGCACCCGACAACCAGGCATGTGTGACCCCAGTGACCTGGATGATTAATCAAACAGGCCGCGCATTCATCAACCACAACCTCCTTTAAACAATGGTTGAAGTTGCAACATACCACCGACTTTACAATCTGATCCATAGCATCGGGCTCATTAGAGCCATCGTTAGCTAAACTAGGTTGAACATCATCATTAATCACATTTTGGCGAACACACATGAACAGACACGAAACATTCAACCTTGATGGTAGTTTGAAGATTGATGTGTCGACCTCTTCGTTATTCTATTAAAGGAAAAAAGAAAAGGAAGGCTTAACAAAATAAATAGGCATGCTTTTTACCTAAAATATTTAAATTGTAATGCCTCTTTTGTGTTAGAGTTCTTCGTTTGCTTCGAACTTGCTGTGGTTTAATATTTACCATTTGTAGCAACTCTTCATCAGTCGTTGACGGACCCGCAACACCTGAATCACCATCAGAGTTCACATGACAGCCACTGTCACACACCACTGAGTGCTGGGTCAGCTTTTGCTAAAAAGAAGACAAAGTGTTGAAAACGAAATACGCTAAACGCAGATTGAAACAACAATTCCACTATCAGAAAAAATATTTTAGCAACCTACTTCTTCAGTTTGCATAGCAGAGGAATCCGATGATTCACTACTCAAAGAAGCCATCTTCGCAGCAGTCAATATCGGGGCCACACAGCTCAGGTGTCACACTTCAAAACTGGCAAGTCGGCTAATTTAAACATAAACTCCAAATTTGTAACCATGCTCAAGACATTTTTCAAATGGTTGTGATGTTTTAGAACGCCCCACCATATCCCCCAGCCCCAAAATCACACGTGTTTTATCGAGAGTGAAAAGTAATCACGTTGAATTAAAATATGTAAGCTTATTTCAATGACAAATTCTCAACAACTTTTCAAAAGTTTGAAATGATTTTCCACGTACCGTGAACGTAAAGTCTTTAAACCTTAAAAATATTAACATGCAACCCAAGCCTCAAATGATGTGTGTTTCTCTAGAAAAGAAATTACATTGAATCAAAAAATGTAAAACTTATTTTATCTTTTGAGAAGAGCATTGTAGGGCGGGTCTTTATATTTTAGTGGATAGGTCATAAAAGTGTTAAAATAATTGAATAAGACACATTTAGCAGCGATAACTTATAAGCACGAGCAAAAATTGATCTTTATAACACTTAAAGATTTTAACAATATAACAGACTTTACTAAAAAGTTTACTTTTAAAATAAATATTACATCACAACATGTCCACACCCAGGCACCTGCCGTTAAAGGTTATGGGATGTAGAGATACAGTATATAAGGTTCATGATAAGAATAAATGGCTGGCAATAAACCTTTTCTTGATCCTTTGCGGACTTGTAAAACTGTTCATGATCAGAATAAAAAACGCTCATGCTAATACACAAGCACCTGTGTCTCACCAAAGCTGACAAAAAACCAAAAAATCGCACTACACGTGTGAACAGGGGAATGAGCGAGCGAGCGAGCGGGGATAGGGCGCCTCCTGCGCTTAAAAGCTTATAGCACCTGGTATTCCCAGGCGGTCTCCCATCCAAGTACTAACCAGACCCATCTCTGTTTAGCTTCCAAGATCAGACGAGATCAGGCATGCTCAAGGGGGTGTGGCCGTAAGCGAGAGTGAGACTCGCTGGCACCCTTCTTATAGAGAGGACAGCTCCGTCACCTCTTTTACGACGCTGCTTTTTTTCCCTTGCGTTTTTCTCTTCTTCCCACGTTCTCTCTCTTCACTGCCTTCGTCCCGCTCTATTTCACTTCAGCCTTTCACTTTTAGCGGCAATGCTTGTTAATAAGACAGAATTAAGCGTTGCTGTGCTTTTTCATATGAGGCCCCATCTCTCTGTTCATCTCTGTGGTGCAGCCACAGAGAAGCTATTCATGCAGGCTGATTTAAAGATGTTTTCTTTTGATAAGGGACAGCTCCCAAAGGGGGGTGCACTTAGCTAAGCCTGGCTATCATGATCAATGGTCATCCATTGGCGCCTATCTGTCTAGGGTGTGCCAGATGGACATCTGGACTGCATTCCTAAGTGTCAGGAGTAAGTGACTCACATCTCACCTTGATCAACCAATCAGGGACTGGTAGGGCCGAGTAACCCACGTGGGACTCTGATGCCCATGGAACTTTCTGCCAATGAACAAGCTGAAGTTAGACCTAGACCATATGGGAGCACACAACCCCGCTGTTCCGGGCATCATGCAAGCAAACTACATAAATATGAGAAAACACGCAAGAGAGTTGTCACTCAGACTGTCGAAGGGTCGATGTATACTGGGGCTCAGTTGAAATGCAACGTCAGGACTTTGCCGAATTAGGTCACACGAAGAGAGCACAGCCTTTTCTGCCCTGCCGTGTGTGTATCGGTAACTCGCCGTGATCGTATAGTGGTCAGTACTTTCCGTTGTGGCCGCAACAACCCCGGTTTGAATCCGTGTCACGGCAGAATAGGGGCGTCCGCTTTTACTACTTGCGCGAATGAAGGCAAAAAAAAGCCAATCGATGTAAACGAACGGCGCTTTACAGAGGAGTACTGCCTGACTGGATCGTTGATGAACGACAGAGGCCACTCCGACCTCTTCTCGGTTTTCTTCAATGACTTACTAAGGATCTTCTTCACATTCGCCCATGCAGGGGAAGCCAGTTACACCAAAGCAAACGCAGGAAAGTGCATTTCAAGCAGAGACCAGGAGGGACTTGTTTACACCGAGAGTGGTCGGAGAATGGAACAATGCGCCCAGCCCTGTTGCTGGAGCCGATTCTTGATGAGATCTTGGGCTCACTAAGAGGCCCCCACTGGATGCTAATCTTTCTGTTGTTCTTGCAGGTCCTGCGCTGCTTTTGAGCCGACAGAGCTCGTCCTGGTCTGTCGGCACAGCCCAATTGCAAATGATCGGCTCCGCGTACAGAAGGAACGTGTGTTTGGTACAAGAGTGCATGAAGGCACCGGAAATACATTGGGAACAAATGACCGGTCGCTCAAGACCTCTGTGAAGTACAGGAGCGTTCAAAAAGAGGCTGTTTCCGCCCGGTCTCAAACCGGGGACCTTTTGCGTGTTAGGCAAACGTGATAGTCGCTACACTACGGAAACCTGCAGGGACCGCTGCTGGTGTCTCGCTTGCGTTTCGGGCTGAGAAAGGGAAGCGTCACTTTAGGCAGGGGACGCTGGAGAGAGGAACAAGGGGCGTGATTAAACAAAATGCTGAAACCCATGATCAAACTAGGGACCTTTAGATCTTGAGTCGAACGCTCTCCCAACTGAGTTACTTCGGCTGTGCGCATCACCCCCAGCCACCTGCTCCAGCCTTCCTGTGTTGTGGCATGAGCACACCAAGAGGAGCGGGAGAGTGTTCACAGCGCAAGGTGAATCCCCAAACAGTGTGCGTAGAGACAAACAAAGCTGGCCTGTTTCCACCCAATTTCAAACCAGAGATCTTTCACGTGTAAGGCAAACGTGATAACCACTACACTACGGAAACAGTGGGAAAACACGCCCACTGGCAGTGAGTATTCAACTTCACTGCATTACTGCTTGAGAATTCAATTGTTATCCCAACTAGTTGATATCAATTTATTTCCTTAGGGTTATTTACTTGTTTTGAATATCTAATGTAGAAGTTGTAAACAAGTTCAATTACGAAACGGTCTAAATGAATGATAAACCGAACGTATGTTCTCTTGATATATGTAACTCTTGGTAACTGACTGAATATATACCTTTTGTATTCTGATAACCCTCTCGATAAGATCTGTTAGGTTTATATGATTATTCTATGTATTAATAAATGTATCCTCGTGTATAAGTACCTGAGTGTGTGCGTTGTTTGAGTTATATCGCATGGTTGGATTCTAAAGCCATCAAAAGAATCAATTTTGTGATTTACAGCTACAATTAATAATTGCATTTCGCGTCTGAACAGAAAACACAAACGACCAACTCGGAATGACTTGCCTTTGACGCTTATCAAAGCGTTCTTTGTGCATCGAACAGACCCACTCACCATGTCGCAGGGCTTCCTGCTTTCACTTCAATGTGCTTCCTGATGTCGAGTCGTGTGCCGTGCGGAGGCTCTGAAAGCGAGAGCAATGAAAAGGTGCACGACGCTGTGAAAGAAAACAGAGAAGTGAAAGGCAGTCCTTTCTCTAAGGAGGTAAAAGGAAAGCTTTCTACTCCCCGTCGGGGAATCGAACCCCAGTCTCCCACGTGACAGGCGGGGATACTTGCCACTATACTAACGAGGAAGACATTGCACTTGCCGATCCCCGGCATCGTGTCCCGACCCAGTGTGCTGGAAGGCGACGCGTGCTGTGATTCCTTTACGGAGCAGAAATGACAACCGAGGAGCCGAGAGTTCATTTCAGCATTTCGCGTCTGAACAGAAAACACAAACGACCAACTCGGAATGACTTGCTTTGGACGCTTATCAAAGCGTTCTTTGTGCACGACGACTGCGCCGCCTAGCAGATACAAATGGGTTGTACAACTCTGAACTAGCAAATGGAACAGGGCTAAACACCCTCTCTTTTAGCCCAGGTTCGATCTGTCTCCCAGAATCACCAGGGCGCACGCACACACACACACACACGTGCCGTTGAAGTGCTCTGCTTCATTTCAAAGGGCAACTCAACATTCACTCCTACCCCGAGAACAGAAAAGACAGCGTCCGCAGCAACAACAGCTCAGGTCTCTGCACAGGAGCTAAGCTGCCCCCATCTCCTCTGCTCTGCGGCTCCTGCGGAGTGGAGTGGAGTCCTGCCTGGAGCCGTGTTTGCAGGCGGCGGCTCCCCGCGCTCTGTCTGTGCGTCCAAGAGCTCCTGGGAGGAAGAGAGAGGCCTCCCACTCGGGGGCTTTTCCACGGTCTGTGTGAGGAGGGGCGGGTGTGTCCAGTAGCTTATCGAGCGGAAGCCTGGGGCGGCGGAGAGCTGTGATTGTGCAGACCTTGAGGTGTCACCTCTTTGTCTGCTTTCCCGCCGCCCCTCCGCCCAAGTTTTGCTCCAGAGTAGCCCGGCAACCCCTCACACCTGCACGTGTCACAACCTAAGGTGTGGTCATGAGACACCCATGGGGTGCTGTTCTGTTCTTGCTAATTGTTTCCTGCCCATGGCAGGCAGGAGTCCATGCGAGGAAGATGCGCTGGACAGAGCTCAGAGGGCGCAGCTGGGTGGCTTTCCTTCTGAGTGACGTTCCTGCAACACTCTCCCGCTCCTCTTGGTGCGCTCATGCCGCAACACAGGAAGGCTGGAGCAGGTGGCTGTGTGCTCTGTGCACCGCCGAAATGGCTCAGTTGGGAGAGCGTTAGACTGAAGATTTAAAGGTCCCTGGTTCGATCCCGGGTTTCGGCATTTTGTTTCATCGCGCCCTTTGTTCCTCTCTCCAGCGCCCCCTGCCTAAAGTGACGCGTCCCTTTCTCAGCCCGAAACGCAAGCGAGACACCAGCAGTGGTCCCTGCAGGTTTCCGTAGTGTAGCGGCTATCACGTTCGCCTAACACGCGAAAGGTCCCCGGTTCGAGACCGGGCGGAAACAGCCTCTTTTTGCACGCTCCTGTACTTCACAGAGGTCTTGAGCGACCGGTCATTTGTTCCCAATGTATTTCCGGTGCCTTCATGCACTCTTGTACCAAACGCACGTTCCTTCTGTACGCGGAGCCGATCATTTGCAATTGGGCTGTGCCGACAGACCAGGACGAGCTCTGTCGGCTCAAAAGCAGCGCAGGACCTGCAAGAACAACAGAAAGATTAGCATCCAGTGGGGGCCTCTTAGTGAGCCCAAGATCTCATCAAGAATCGGCTCCAGCAACAGGGCTGGGCGCATTGTTCCATTCTCCGACCACTCTCGGTGTAAACAAGTCCCTCCTGGTCTCTGCTTGAAATGCACTTTCCTGCGTTTGCTTTGGTGTAACTGGCTTCCCCTGCATATTGCACTCAGCAGAAAGTTACCCCGAGCAAAGACTCCACCCCTCCCAGAAAACAGCACTCCCCTTTGGCAAAGCAGTGGGTGGAGGAAGCCTTTGCTACCATTATCAAACACAGAAATCGTTATAATTTAATTTTAAAAACATGGCTAAGCATGGGTTTAAAGTATATTCAACGGTGCAGGTGCATTCAAAGAAATAGAGTTTCCCAAGCCCTCAGAAAGAATTACCATTTCTAAAGATGTCTAGTTTCAAGCATTAACATCCAAACTACCTGTCTTAGCTGGAGCAGGGAGCTTGCTAAGCCACCTGAAAGAATTACCATATCCAAAGATGTCTAGTTTCAAGCATTAACATCCAAAGTACCTGTCTTAGCTGGGCCAGGTAGTTTGCCAAGCCATGTGAAAGAATTTCCATTTCCAAAGAAGTCTGTTGTAAGCCTGGTTCAATCATGACCATCCAAAGTATCGGTCGTCCCTTGGGGCGAGAGGGTTTCCTGTGTGTCTAGGATGTCTACTTCCCTTAAATAAAGGGTGAATATGGGTACCATAGGTATTAAATCTCTCAAAGCTCAGAGTTAAACTAAAAAACCCTTGGTGAGTGTGTTATAACATGGATGGGTATTTATAGTCCAGTGCCTCCTATTTGGTGTCCCCTGAAGGCGTTTTGAACCCAGCAGGTGACACTGATTTAGCTTTACTTGGCCCTGATTATACAATAAAGGATAAGTAATCAGAAAGAGGTGGTATTTCGATTTTACAGTACATAAAAAATACATACATTCCACAGCTCAGCATGCACATGGTGAGATTCCTGATATTAGATTAATAAAAAATATCAGGGCACTGAGGCTAATTAATAAAGATGCTTTTGACTGACTGGACCTTGGAGCAAGGTGTGTAATTTACAACAGACATCTTTAGAAATGGTAAATCTTTCAGGTGGCTTGGCAAATTTCCTGCCCCACCTAAGACAGATACTTTGGATGTTAATGCTTGAAACTAGACATCACAACTGATCGTATTTTACTAGAGATTCTGTTTGGGATTCAGATGTGCATTCGGACAGCAATCCCTTTCAAGAAATGATACGTTCTGGATGAGGTCAAAGGTGCTGGAACACTGTATTTCGGATGCGATTGTGTGTCTGGG